>NC_086445.1:492594923-492652423 GCF_028390025.1 Pseudophryne corroboree | reverse complement strand
GGTAAAGCCGACTTTTGGAAACGGCAAGGGGGAGACGTCTCGAATTCCAATATGTACCCTTGAGATATTACCTGAAGGATCCAGGGGTCTACTTGCGAGTGAGCCCACTGCGCACTGAAATTCATTGAGAACGGGCCCCCACCGTGCCTGAGCTTGTAAGGCCCTAGCGTCATACTGAGGGCTTGGCAGAGGCGGGAAAGGGTTTCTGTTCCTGGGAACTGGCTAATCTCTTCAGCCTTTTTCCTCTACCTCTGTCACGAGCAGAAAAGAGGAACCTTTTGTCCGCTTGCCAACAAAGGACTGCGCCTGATAATACGGCGTCTTATTTTGAGAGGCGACCTGGGGTACAAACGTGGATTTCCCAGTTGTTGCCGTGGCCACCAGGTCTAAAAGACCGACCCCAAATGTCCCTTTTCAAAGGCAATACTTCCAAATGCCGTTTGGAATCCGCATCACCTGACCATTTTACTGGTAGAATTGGACAACGCACTTATACTTGATGCCAGTCGGCAAATATTCCGCTGTGCATCATGCATATATAGAAATGCATCTTTTAAATGCTCTATAGGCAATAATATACTATCCTTATCTAGGATATCAATATTTCCAGTCAGGGAATCAGACCATGCCAACCCAGCACTGCACCTCCATGCTGAGGCGATTGCTGGTCGCAGTATAACACCAGTATGTGTGTGAATACATTTTTGGATACCCTCCTGCTTTCTATCAGCAGGATCCTTAAGGGCGGCCATCTCATGAGAGGGTAGAGCCCTTGTTCTTACTAGCGTGTGAGCGCCTTATCCCCCCTAGGGGGTGTTTGCCAACGCACCCTAACCTCTGGCGGGAAAGGGTATACACCAATACTTTTTAAGAAATTATCAATTGTTATCGGGGGGAAACCCACGCATCATCACACACCTCATTTTATTTCTCAGATTTAGGAAAACTACAGGTAGTTTATCCCTCACCGAACATAATACCCCTTTTTGGTGGTACTCGTATTATCAGAAATGTATAAAACATTTTCCATTGTCTCAATCATGTAACGTGTGGCCCTACTGGAAATCATGGTTGTCTCTTCACCGTCGACACAGGAGTCAGTATCCGTGTCGGCGTCTGTATCTGCCATCTGAGGTAACGGGCGCTTTAGAGCCCCTGACGGCCTATGAGACGTCTGGACAGGCACAAGCTGAGTAGCCGGCTGTCTCATGTCAACCACTGTTTTTTTTTATACAGAGCTGACACTGTCACGTAATTTTCAACAGTACATCCACTCAGGTGTCGACCCCCTAGGTGGTGACATCACTGTTACAGACACTCTGCTCCGTCTCCACATCATTTTTCTCCTCATACATGTCGACACAAACGTACCGACACACAGCACACACACAGGGAATGCTCTGATAGAGGACAGGACCCCACTAGCCCTTTGGGGAGACAGAGGGAGAGTATGCCAGCACACACCAGAGCGCTATATATATATATATATACAGGGATAACCTTATATAAGTGTTTTTCCCCTTATAGCTGCTGTATGTTTTAATACTGCGCCTAATTAGTGCCCCCCTCTCTTTTTTTTAACCCTTTCTGTAGTGTAGTGACTGCAGGGAAGAGCCAGGGAGCTTCCCTCCAACTGAGCTGTGAGGGAAAATGGCGCCAGTGTGCTGAGGAGATAGGCTCCGCCCCCTTTTCGGCGGCCTTATCTCCCGTTTTTCTGTATATTCTGGCAGGGGTTAAATGCATCCATATAGCCCAGGAGCTATATGTGATGTATTTTTTGCCATGTAAGGTATTTTTATCATGTTTTATTGCGTCTCAGGGCGCCCCCCCCAGCGCCCTGCACCCTCAGTGACCGGAGTATGAAGTGTGCTGAGAGCAATGGCGCACAGCTGCAGTGCTGTGCGCTACCTTATTGAAGACAGGAACGTCTTCTGCCGCCGATTTTTCCGGACCTCTTCGCTCTTCTGGCTCTGTAAGGGGGCCGGCGGCGCGGCTCCGGGACCCATCCAGGCTGGGCCTGTGATCGTCCCTCTGGAGCTAATGTCCAGTAGCCAAGAAGCCCAATCCACTCTGCACGCAGGTGAGTTCGCTTCTTCTCCCCTTAGTCCCTCGATGCAGTGAGCCTGTTGCCAGCAGGTCTCACTGAAAATAACAAACCTAAACTAAAACTTTCACTAAGAAGCTCAGGAGAGCCCCTAGTGTGCACCCTTCTCGTCGGGCACAGAAATCTAACTGAGGCTTGGAGGAGGGTCATAGGGGGAGGAGCCAGTGCACACCAGTTAGTCCTAAAGCTTTCTTTAGATGTGCCCAGTCTCCTGCGGAGCCGCTATTCCCCATGGTCCTTACGGAGTCCCCAGCATCCACTTAGGACGTTAGAGAAAACCTGTTTGCGACCCCGAGGGGTCTGAGGAAAATATAGCTATGAACAAGACATCCACCGATATTCCTGTGTCTATTACACCGATTTATTCAACCTTAATTTATATATATATATATATACATACATACATACACACACACACATACATACACACACACACACACACACACATACATACATACATACACACACACACACACACACACACACACACACACACCTCAAAAAAAATAAAGGGAACACTAAAATAACACATCCTAGATCTGAATGAATGAAATATTCTTATTAAATACTTTGTTCTTTACATAGTTGAATATGCTGACAACAAACTCACACAACATTTATCAATGGAAATCTAATTTATTAACCCATAGAGGTCTGGATTTGGAGTCACACTCAAAATTAAAGTGGAAAAACACACTACAGGCTGATCCAACTTTGATGTAATGTCCTTAAAACAAGTCAAAATGAGGCTCAGTAGTGTGTGTGGCCTCCACGTGCCTGTATGACCTCTCTACAACGCCTACGCATGCTCCTGATGAGGTGGCGGATGGTCTCCTGAGGGATCTCCTCCCAGACCTGGACTAAAGCATCCGCCAACTCCTGGACAGTCTGTGGTGCAACGTGGCGTTGGTGGATGAAGCAGACATGATGTCCCAGATGTGCTCAATTGGATTCAGGTCTGGGGAACGGGCGGGCCAGTCCATAGCATCAATGCCTCCGTTTTGCACCCTGATACATTCAGCAGCGTGAGGAAGGACCAGTGTCTGCAATAGAAAATGGCGCTGGCTGTGTGAGCTGTGAGGGCTAAGCCCCGCCCCCATAATGGCACGCTTCAGTCCCGCTATTTTAGTTAAAATCTTTATACTGGCGGGGGTTAGGACAGTGCCCCAGCACCTATGTCCCCTGTTGCCAGTCTTATAATTGAAGTATATATGCTGGCCAGCACCCTGCACCCTGGAGTGCCTCTGTGTGTGGGAGCATGGCGCGCAGCGTGCGATCGCTGTGCGGTACCTCAGAAGCCGTCACTGAAGTCTTCTTTGCTTCTTCTACTCACCTGTCTTCTGACTTCTGGCTCTGCAAGGGGGGTGATGGCCGGCTCTGGGAATGAGCCCCTAGGCGTACCTAGTGATCAAACCCTCAGGAGCGAATGGTGTCCTGTAGCCAAAGAAGCAGAGCCTTGAAACTCACAGAAGTAGGTCTGACTTCTCTCCCCTAAGTCCCACAAAGCAGGGAGACTGTGGCCAGCAGTACTCCCTGAAAATAAAAAACCTAACAAAGTCTTTTCAGAGAAACTCAGTAGAGCTCCTCAGTGTGCATCCAGTTTGCCTGGGCACAGATTCTAAACTGGAGTCTGTAGGAGGGGCATAGAGGGAGGCGCCAGGTCACACCCTTTGAAAGTCTTAAAGTGCCCATGTCTCCTGCGGATCCCGTCTATACCCCATGGTTCTTGAAGTGACCCCAGCATCCTATAGGACGTATGAGAAATATAAAAAGAACATGGACCATATGAACGATAAAATGCTTTCAAATATAATAACATTTCCATCTTGTATTTTTAGGAAATGTCTTGCTGTGCGGTAATGTCCTAAGTTTCTCTCATACACACTTTTGTCGGGAGGTTTGCACACAGCAATAGCCGGTGGATTAGGCTGCAACTAATGATTCTCTCTAGATAGATAATGTTCCCGTGATGAATTTAAAAAAAAAAAAAATAGCAAAACGGGGCTTTTTCCCCCCTAAATTACAGAATTTCCTGTCAGAATATTGACTCCACCAGAATGTTCTCATTACTTCCTTGATGTGATGTAATATAATGTAATGGAAGTGTACTCAAACAGGGTAACTATTAGTCCTTATTCATACAAATATAATCTCAGAAAGGCTTAGTGGGAGATTCAATTACCAGATAGGCTTTAACACCTGTAGCTATTCAATTGCACTCCCTTTTTCACCCGATAACCTTGTTACGAATGTTAAATTAGCGTATTAACATTGGTTAATGCAAAGCTCGACAAATCCCGGGGGCCAGGTCGCCATGGTCCCTAGATATTGCTGCCTGGCAACCAGATTATGCAGGGAGGAATGAAGAAGCTCCTCATCAGCTACAGCAGCCCGTCGAGATTCATGGGTGTGCCTGTATTGCAGGGCCATTTCATGTACAAGAGTGCATGTACTGAGTGTCCATCCCAGCCTACGCTGACTGCTGTGCCTGTCCACCCCAGTCTGCTCTGTCTGCTGTCCAAACTCCGGCTGCACAGAGCTCTCCAGTAAAAGGGTTTATGCGTGGCTGTGGATTGCTGCTCTGGAGGGGGTACTAATGTGGGCACTGGTGGGGATTGTTTGTCTGGGGGTAGAATGGCTGTGGAGGGGTGGTGTGCCTGGGGATACACCCTGAGATGTGCGTTGGGAAGGGGGTTGGTTTGCCCGGGGGTGGGGGGAAGCAGCTCAGTAAAGTGGCTGCTGTGCGGTGGTCTGGCCCATACACTTTCATCCTGACTGCTAGATTTTTATCAAAATTTGTCAAGGCCTGAACTAATGGGTGTAAGCGTCGCAGCACTCATTAACCCCCTGGTTATAGGGATTTTTTTCACCCCCTCTGTTCAGAGGTGTAAAAAAAATAAAAATAAAAATCCCAATAAATGCTGTTCGATTCTGAATGCAGTCATTTTTTGGCACCAGCAGCTGTGTCCCGATGATGAGGTTACATACACAATGTGTCCTGATGATGGGATTACATACCCCGAAACGTTGCTCTATTAAAGCACAGCTGTTTTACCGCTCCCAAAACTTGGAGTGCCGCCTTATTCACAGCAACAGCAAGTATATTGGGGGTCACCATCCTTCTAGGAGGGCACTCAGGCAAGTCACAGTTGTATCACGCCTAAGTGCCGGAGTCCCTTGTATTGGGATATTTACTTGACATTAACTTCAAGAGTCCATTTTTTCACAAACAGTGACATGTTACAGATATTCAGCATTAGCAAGTACCTTAAAATATATGTTGAGTCAGTACCAATACTTTAAAGTGGTTTGGTCTGTCACAATGCATTTTGTTGCTTTGGGAGAATACAATAACATGTCAATGAGAAAGAATTTGAAATACAAACAAAATCAAGATTAAAATTATTTTTTTATTGTGTAAAATTGAAAAACAGACACAAAACACACAATACGCCAGTCATATATATTCCCCACAAAAAAGGGAAATATTGCAACAGCAGTAATTATAGCCCATGCCAAATTCTGCATATGATTTTCATTCAATGCCTTCTTGCTTGTCTTTTATAGCAACCTACAATAGAAAATCAAAATAGAAATAATGGCTTAGTGGGTCAACATTCTGATACATCTATAAACTTTTATTTGTTGAATTTACACAATTTCAAGGTTGGATGTTGTCTTGACATACTATTAAACGTTAATCTGCATGGACAACCATTCTGAGACCTCTTTTTAGATCGGGGTGGGGAACCTCTGGCCCTCCAGCTGTTCTTGAACCACACATACCAGCATGCCCTGCTACAGTTTTGCTATTTGGCCATGCTAAAACTGTTGCAAGGCATGCTGGGATGTGTAGTTCAACAACAGCTGGAGGGCTGCAGGTCCCCCACCCCTGTTTTAGATACATCATTAACGGTCACATATGTACAATCATTTTATAACCCTGAGGAAGTCTCGTAAGCAGACAAAATGCATAGGATACAGATGCTGTAAGATTAATTTTGAGGATACACAAATTTGACCTCGAGTGGAAAGCCTAACAGCAATTACAAAAATATTATTGTGTAAGCATCGCTCTTGTTTATTGTGTGAAGTTGTTATATATATATATATATATATACACACACACACACACACACACACACACACACACACACACACACACACACACATACACACACACTAGGAAGCGATGAAGCAGTCAGCGGCACTCGAGGTCTTTTTCAGCAAATAACTGTTTTGAAAACATCACAGCATAGAGCCAACGTTTCGGGAGTCCCTTTGTCAAGGTGAGTACTCACCTTGACAAAGGGACGTGCCAGTCCCGAAACGTCCCTGACTGCCGAGTTACTCACCTTGACAAAGGGACGTGCCAGTCCCGAAACGTTGGCTCTATGCTGTGATTTTTTCAATACAGTTATTTGCTGAAAAAGACCTTATCTAATATTGTATCAGAGGGCACTTAATATATTATATATACATATATATTCATATTCTGCATTTCATTTAAATTAAAGACAACAATAATGCCAATTAATCTGCTTACCCTAAATCTTTCCTCCAAAAGGGACAGTTCACTTATTAAGTCTGTGATGGCATTAGTAAACGCCTCTTGGGGACTGTATTCAGGTGTTGTTTGAACTCTTATTATAATTTTATGCTCCAGAGGATGTGGTACTTTGTATCCTGCAAACAGAACTTGAGGATCTTTCAACAGCTGGCTGCAAAAAATATAAATGCAAATTATATAGGAGACACCATGTTCCACACATAGCAGATGCAAAACTTTTAAACACCGACACTGGCACAGAATATTTGAAACATAAATGGAAATACTTGGTGCAGATTAACAGCATAATACCTGCTCCCAATGTTAGGTCAATTACCACAATCTGCAGAGCAATTCCTTTTAGTGTCTACCAGGAATATATCTATCTATCTCTATATATATTTATCTATCTATATATGTATGTATGTATAGTATTGAAGTGGCACTCACAGTGTAATCATCCACAACTGATGGGGTGCATGTAATTCCAGGGAAACACTTGCTCCTGCAAGGTCCCACAATATAGTCAAAAGAGTATAGGGAAATCACTCAACAGACTTGAGATAAATTGCAAGTAAAACTTTTATCAAACCTCACATCAGCAGCATAGTTATGGTCAGTCAACGTTTCGGTCCTGCACCGAACCTTTGTCAAGACCAGATTATACAGCAATCCAAGTCACAAGCCAAAGGACTATCCCTGTGGAACTACAAGTACCCCATGGGCTCCGCCTCCTGAGTAATCAACCAATCAGAATACTCAAATTGAGTCTAAGTCTCTATGATAGCCATCACATGATAAAAGTTAAAGTCACTCAGCACAATAGAGATATTATATTGTTATTAGCATTATTAGTAACATCATTATAGCGAATAGCCAGCGGAATAGCACTCACCAAGTCCCTCTACTACCGCAATGGTGGAACGCACGCCGCGGGTGAACCGCACAGCGATTCCGCTAGACAGCATACGACAACTTACGGCCGTGCGCACCCGCGGTGGAGCGCAGCATGGCACGCTCCGCAGATAAACTTCCGCAAGCTAATAGTAGTAATTAAGCACCGCATAGAGCCTGTGAGCACCCAGCTCTAATGATGGAACTGAACTTTTAATTTTTTGATGGCAATGATTTTATAGAAATTTGGATGAATTTTTAAATGCAGTTTTTCTGAATCAGTCTTATTACTGTTTTACGATATGTTGTGTGTGTCTCTTTAATGTATGTGTTTTATGTGGTTTTTTATTTTGTGACTGAATCGTCAGATGTATATACATTTGTTTTGCTCGTATTTGGTCTAATATATTTGTATCTATAATGTCTCAGAGTAGTGGCATTTTGGATGAGAATTCGCTCAGTGAGGCTGAAAATGATCTGGTGAATTTTACTGATGATGATATAGAAAAAGTCCTATTTAATCAGACGGACTTTGAGGAGTTGCCGGCTCAGACGCCCATAGACCTATACCACAAGCTCAATAAACTGAAACAAAGTGAAGTTGATTTGACCCTGCATGGGCAATTCCTTTCTGAATATTACCGCAAAAAAAGAATCCCTATGGTATTCAGGATTGCCAATACACCAACTATTGGTAGAAAAAGTCCATCTTTTTGTGTTAAATGGTGCGGAATATTAAATACATTTTCTTCCGATTTATTGGTGCTTGTGGCGGAGGAAGTTGGGGTCGAACTCAAAAAGGTTAAAAGTGAGATTGAACTATTTGAACGTGAAGAAGCCTCTAATTTGAAAGCTGATAAATCTGAGGATTGGTTTGAAAAAAATCAGATTACAGATAGATAAATATAGAGTTGATCTTTTATCATTCAAAAGAAAGAAGTGGGAAACAGTAGAAGCTGATTACCAGCGGCATTCGGTTTATAAGCGGCTAGTCAGAGACCGTGCCTACAAGTGCTTTAACTGACCTGGTTGCACAGGATGTGACCAGTCAGATAAACCGTGTTAGCAGCGCCAGGAAAGAGAAACTTCCCTCCGCTGGTCCTGTCAGGGGGACCAGAAGCTCCCTCTGCCTCTCCGCACCCTCCCCCTGTGTCCGCCGTGCTGACGATCACCGCTGATCGGTCAGCATAGAAGGATCCCCCTCTCCAGCGGCTGCAGACAATAGCAGCTGCTGGTAAGTGTAAAAACAACCCCCCACCAAGCCACCCCCAGGCCCCCCTGTGTACCTGGCAGCTATTCGGTATCTAAAAACTAAAGTCGTGATGTTCAGATGGTCGCAATGTTCCCGATTGATGTTTCAATGTTTGGGGAAAAAATGATTAAAAAATAAAAAGAAATATTTTTGTTTACTTTTTTTTTTTTTTTTTAAACTAAAATCATTTTGGATAGGGTTAAAGTCACGTTCTTCACCTAATTCACTCATAAAAAAACCCGACAACTTCGGAGCAATTTTTGAGGGAAAAAATTGTCAGTTAAGTGGTTAACATAAGAGAGTAGACTGGTGCACTGGAGATCCACAGCTGTCTAGGACAATGATAACGTACAGTGTGTACGCACTATATAGTTGAACGCCATATCATTCAACTATATAGTCGTCCATCGACGGCAATTCCAAATTAGTCCGAAACCCTTCTAGCAGAGGCAATAGCCAGTAAGAAAAGAGTCTTGGCCGTCAGACATTTGAGGTCCACAGTCAAGAGGCTCAAACGGGGCTTCTTGAAGAGCCTGAAATACAGTAGATAGATCCCACGGAGGCACTGGCGGGACAAAGGGAGGATGAATGTGAATAACAACCCGAAGAAACGTCAATTGAGATACATTGAAAGTGAAACCAGACAGCAGAGTTAGCACACAGTCACACACAATGCAGAAAATTATACAATATAACTGCAATGAAACCTTATATCAACTACTCAGCCACTATAAGGCAGGTAGGATAATTAAGTGAAGTAAAAACCTGGCCTGTCTGGCGTTTTTACAGGAGACATAGCCCAGCAATCCCAGAGACCTGCTTGCTGCCTTGCTGTTAAATGGCTGCCTGGTCTCTGAGGAAAGGAGGGAGAGTGAGGAAGCTAAAGAGCGGGAAATCTGCAGTACATGGTGTCGAGAGCCAGGGGGAGGGGCTACAGGTCAAGGCGCCGCCTCCGCTATGCTGGTCTTTAACCCCAGGTACTATGGGCCTAATTTAAATAACCTACCAGTAATTCCTTTTCTTCTAGTCTGTAGTGGATACTGGGGTCTTGTTCTTTAGTACCATGGGGTATAGATCGGGTCCACTGAAGCCTGGCACTTTAAAACTTTTAGTGTGCATGTGCGTGCTGGCTCCTCCCCTCTATGCCCCTCCTACCAGACTTAGTCTAGGAAAACTGTGCCCGAGGAGATGGCCATAACATGAGCGAAGAATAATACAACAGCCGTGAGGCAACAAGCCAACACACAACCATAATGAAAGGAGGGCGCTAACCGGAACAGAGGATAGCAACACCGACCTAATCCGGATAGCACAACTATCCCAACAACATAACAGGACCACAATGTCGGACCACCAAATACTTACACAGGTAAGCAGGAACGAAGCACTGAGGCGGGCGCCCAGTATCCACTATGGCCTAGGAGAAAAGGAATTACCGGTAGGTATTAAATTCCAATATTCTCTTACGTCCTAGTGGATACTGGGGTCTTGTACTTTAGTACCATGGGGAAGTCCCAAAGCTCCCAAGTGGGTGGGAGAGTGCCAAGACCCCTGCAAAACCGCATGACCAAACCGAAAGTCATCTTTGGCCAAGGTATCGAACCTATAGAATTTCACAAAAGTGTTCGACCCAAACCAAGTAGCAACTCGGCACAACTGTAGGGCCAACACACCCCGGGCAGCCGCCCAGGAGGACCCCACCACCTTGTCGAGTGGGCCTGAATAGACGACCGCAAGGGCAGGGCCGCCGACGAATAGGCCTGTTGAATGGTCAACCTGAGCCAACGAGCAATAGATTGCTTAGAAGCAGGTCGACCAATATTGGAGGCATCATAAAGGACAAACAGCGAGTCAGATTTCCGATGACGGGCCATCTTTTTGACATAAATCTTCAGAGCCCTGACCACATCCAAGGACTCAGGGCCAACGGAAGCGTCAGACAACACCGGAACAACAATAGGCTGATTCACATGAAAAGCTGACACCACTTTAAGCAAAAATTGAGGACGGGTCCGCAGTTCCGCCCTGTCTTCATGAAAAATCAAATAAGGGCTTTTACAAGATAAAGCCCCTAATTCAGAGACATGCCTGGCTGACGCCAAAGCCAATAACACAGACTTCCAGGTGAGAAATTTAAATTCCACCCTATGTAAGGGTACAAACCAGTCCAATTGGAGAAAGGACAGAACCACGTCGAGGTCCCACGGAGCCGTGGGAGGTACTAAGAACCCCTTTTAGGAAAGTCTGTACTTCTGGCAACAGGGCAAGTATTTTTTGGAAGAAAATAGAGAGCGCCGAAATCTGGACATTGATGGAGCCTAAACGTAGGCCCATATCCACCCACGCTTGTAGGAAAAGTAGAAAGAGACCAATTCTAAATTCCACGGGGGAAGCCTTTCTATTTTCACACCAGGAAACATACTTCTTCCAGATACGATGATAATGCTTCGACGTCACCATCTTCCTGGCCTGGACCATGGTTGAAATAACCCTAGAGGGAAGACCCTTTCTTGCTAGAATCTCCCTCTCAACTTCCAAGCCGTCAAATGTAGCCGCCGTAAGTCTGGATATACGAACGGGCCTTGCTGAAGAAGATCGTCTTGAAGCGGCAGAGGCCAGGGATCCTCCAGAGACATGGTCAGGAGGTCCGAGTACCACGCCCGTTGAGGCCAATCCGGGGCAATTAGAATTGTCTGAACGCTTTCCCTTCTTAGCCTTTTTAGCACCCTTGGAATCAGCGGCAGAGGAGGGAACAGGTACACAAACTGGTACATCCACAGTGTCGTCAGCGCGTCCACTGATGCAGCCTGTGGATCCCTCGTTCTGGAACAGTAACGGCATAGTTTTTGTTGAGACGAGAAACCATCAGATCCATCTGTGGACAGCCCCACTGGTGAATTATCTGTTGAAAACACCTGGGGATGTAGGCCCCATTCCCCCGGATGGAGGACGTGTCTGCTGAGGAAGTCCGCTTCCCAGTTGTCCACGCCTGGAATGAATATGGTGGAAATAGCCCTTCCGTTGGCTTCCACCCAGAGGAGGATTTTGGACACCTCTCTTATCGCCGCTCTGCTTCTTGTTCCCCCTTGTCGGTTTATGTATGCCACTGCCGTGGCATTGTCCGATTGAACATGGATCGCCTGACCCTTCAGGAGATCGGAAGCTTGCAGAAGGACATTGTAAACTTCCGAGTTCCAGGATGTTTAATCAGCAAGCCGATTCCTGTCTTGACCATATCCCCTGGAACTGGACCCCTTGGATCACAGCCCCCCAACCCCGGAAGGCTGGCATCAGTTGTCAGTAGAATCCACGAGTGGATATTGAAACGCCTGCCCTCTACAAGGTGAGGCACTTGTAGCCACCATAATAGGGAAAATAAGATTTTAAACCTACCGGTAAATCTTTTTCTCGTAGTCCGTAGAGGATGCTGGGGACTCCGTAAGGACCATGGGGATAGACGGGCTCCGCAGGAGACATGGGCACTTTAAGAAAGAATTTAGGATTTGGGTGTGCACTGGCTCCTCCCTCTATGCCCCTCCTCCAGACCTCAGTTAGAGAAACTGTGCCCAGAGGAGACGGACATTACAAGGAAACGATTTTTGTTAAACCAAGGGCAAGATTCATACCAGCCCACACCAATCACACCATATAACTTGTGATAAACTAACCAGTTAACAGTATGAAATTCAACATAGCTTCAGTCGGAAACTGAAAGCAACCATAACATAACCCTTATGTAAGCAAAACTATATACAAGTCTTGCAGAAGTAGTCCACACTTGGGACGGGCGCCCAGCATCCTCTACGGACTACGAGAAAAAGATTTACCGGTAGGTTTAAAATCTTATTTTCTCTTACATCCTAGAGGATGCTGGGGACTCCGTAAGGACCATGGGGATTATACCAAAGCTCCCAAACGGGCGGGAGAGTGCGGATGATTCTGCAGTACCGATTGAGCAAACAGGAGGTCCTCCTCAGCCAGGGTATCAAATTTGTAGAATTTTGCAAACATGTTTGCCCCTGACCAAGTAGCCGCTCGGCACAGCTGTAGTGCCGAGACCCCTTGGGCAGCCGCCCAAGAAGAGCCCACTTTCCTAGTGGAATGGGCCTTGACTGATTTATGTAACGGCAATCTAGCCGTCGTATGCGCCTGCTGAATCGTGGTACAGATCCAGCGAGCAATAGTCTGCTTTGACGCAGGAGCGCCAACCTTGTTGGCTGCATACAGGATAAACAGCGCTTCAGTTTTCCTGACTTTGGCCGTCCTGGCCAAGTAAATTTTCAAAGCCCTGACTACATCCAGATACTCGGAATCCTCCAAGTCTCGTGTAGCCACCGACACCACAATAGGTTGGTTCATATGAAAAGGATGAAACCACCTTAGGCAAGAATTGAGGACGGGTCCGCAATTCCGCCCTATCCATATGGAAAACTAGAAAGGGGCTTTTGTGAGACAAAGCCGCCAATTCTGACACTCGCCTAGCCGAAGCTAAGGCCAACAACATGACCACCTTCCAAGTGAGATATTTTAACTCTACGGTCTGAAGTGGTTCAAACCAGTGCGACTTAAGGAAACTCAAAACCACGTTAAGGTCCCAAGGCGCCACCGGAGGTACAAAAGGAGGCTGAATATGAAGCACTCCCTTTACAAAAGTTTGTATTTCTGGAAGTGAAGCCAATTCTTTTTGAAAGAAAATGGACAATGCCGAAATCTGAACCTTAATGGAGCCTAATTTTAGGCCCAAATTCACTCCAGTTTGTAGAAAGTGAAGGAAACGGCCCAGATGGAATTCTTCCGTAGCAGCATTCCTGGCCTCACACCAAGCAACATATTTACTCCATATACGGTGATAATGTTTAGCTGTCACATCCTTCCTAGCCTTTATCAGAGTAGGAATGACCTCATCCGGAATGCCCTTTTCCGCTAGGATCCGGCGTTCAACCGCCATGCCGTCAAACGCAGCCGCGGTAAGTCTTGGAACAGACAGGGCCCCTGTTGCAACAGGTCCTGTCTTAGAGGAAGAGGCCACGGATCTTCTGTGAGCATCTCCTGCAATTCCGGGTACCAGGCCCTTCGTGGCCAATCTTGAACAATGATAATTGTCCGAACTCCTCCTTTTCTTATTATTCTCAACACCTTTGGGATGAGAGCAAGAGGAGGAAAACCATATACTGAGTGGAACACCAACGGTGTCACTAGTGCGTCCACCGCTACCGCCTGAGGGTCTCTTGACCTGGCGCAATACCTTTGCAGTTTTTTGTTTAGGCGGGACGCCATCATGTCTATCTAGGGCAGGCCCCACTGGCTTCCATTCTGTGTGAAGACTTCCTGATGAAGTCCCCACTCTCCCGGATGCAGGTCGTGCCTGCTGAGGAAGTCTGCTTCCCAGTTGTCCACTCCCGGAATGAACACTGCTGATAGGGCGCTTACATGGTTTTCCGCCCTCCGGTTTCGGGACCACAAACAGGGTTGAGTAATATCCCCTGCCCTGTTGAAGCGGGGGAACCTTGACCACCACCTGTTGAAGATAACAATTTGTCGATTGCATTTAACACTATCTCCCGTTCTTGAGGAGACGTTGGCAGAGCCGATTTGAAAAACCGTTTGTTTCCCCTAGTTTGTAACCTATGGAAACAATTTCTATTGCCCAGGGATCCACCTGTGAGTGGGCCCAGATGTGGCTGAAAATTCGAAGACGTGCCCCCACTGGGGCGGACTCCCTTAGTGGAGCCCCAGCGTCATGCGGTGGATTTTGCAGAGGCCGGGGAGGACTTCTGTTCCTGGGAACTAGCTGTGTTGTGCAGCTTTTTCCCTCTGCCCTTACCTCTGGCAAGAAAGGATGATCCACGGCCTTTCTTGTTTCGATTTGATCGAAAGGACTGCATTTGATAATGCGGTGCTTTTTTAGGTTGTGAGGGAATATAAGGTAAAAAATTGGATTTGCCTGCCGTAGCAGTGGAGACCAGGTCCGAGAGACCTTCCCCAAACAATTCCTCACCCTTGTAAGGTAAAACCTCCATATGCCTTTTTGAGTCGGCATCACCTGTCCATTGTCGGGTCCAAAGGACTCTTCTAGCCGAGATCGACAAAGCGTTGATTCTCGAACCCAATAGACCAATGTCTCTTTGTGCATCTCTCATATATAAGACAGCATCTTTTATATGTCCTAGGGTCAACAGGATGGTATCCTTATCCAGGGTATCAAATTCCGCTGATAAGGTATCTGTCCATGCTGCTACAGCACTACACACCCATGCAGACGCAATAGCCGGTCTGAGTAAGGTACCTGAATGTGTATAAATGGACTTCAGGGTAACCTCCTGCTTGCGATCAGCAGAATCCCTGAGGGTAGCCGTATCTTGGGAAGGCAGCGCTACCTTTTTGGATAAGCGTGTCAAAGCTTTGTCCACCCTAGGGGATGATTCCCCCGTATCCGGTCCGTTGGCGGGAAAGGATACGCCATAAGAATCCTTTTGGGAATCTGCAGTTTCTTGTCTGGAGATTCCCAAGCTTTTTCACATAACTCGTTCAGCTCATGTGAGGGGGGAAAATTTATCTCAGTTTTCTTTCCCTTATACATGTGTACCCGCGTGTCCGGGACAGGGGGTTCCTCTGTGATATGCAAAACATCTTTGATTGCAATAATCATATATCGAATACATTTAGCCACCTTTGGCTGTAATTTTGCATCATCATAATCGACACTGGAGTCAGAATCCGTGTCAACTATTTGGGATAGTGGGTGCTTTTGGGACCCCGAAGGTCCCTGCGACATAGGTACAGGCATGGGTTGACTCCCTGACTGTTCCCTAGCTTCAGCTTTATCCAATCTTTTGTGCAATAAATTTACATTGGCACTTAAAACATTCCACATATCAATCCAGTCAGGTGTCGGCGCAGTCCACGGCGACACCACATTCATTTGCTCCTCCTCCTCCCTCGAAAAGCCTTCTACCTCAGACATGTCGACACACACGTACCGACACACCACACACTCAGGGAACCCTCTTATCTGAGGACAGTTCCCCCACAGGGCCCTTAGGAGAGACAGAGAGAGAGAGAGAGAGAGAGTATGCCAGCACACACCCAGCGCTATAATAACCCAGGACAAAAACACAATATTTATGTTTACCCAGATAGCGCTTTTATACTCAATTCGCCAATTATGTGCCCCCCCTCTACTTTAAAACCCTCTTGTCACCGTGATCTAAGCAGGGGAGAGTCCGGGGAGCTTCCTCTCAGCGGTGCTGTGGAGAAAAAATGGCGCTGGTGAGTGCTGAGGGAGAAGCCCCGCCCCCTCGGCGGCGGGCTTCTGTCCCGCTCTAAAATACAAAACTTTGGTGGGGGCTCGTAGGTATATACAGTGGCCGGCTGTATATACCCATCTTTTGCCAGGAAAGGTTTGTTTGCTGCCCAGGGCGCCGCCCCCCTCCCCCCCCCGCTCCCTTACAGTGACACAGTATGTGAGGTGAATGGGAGCAATGGCGCACAGCTGCAGTGCTGTGCGTTACCTCAGTGGAGAACACTGAAGTCTTCTGCAGCCTCTGATGTCTTCTAACTTCTCATACTCACGTGGCTTCTACCTTCAGCTCTGTGAGGAGGACGGCGGCGCGGCTCCGGGACGGACGGCGAGGATGAGACCTGCGTACCAATCCCTCTGGAGCTAATGGTGTCCAGTAGCCTAAGAAGCAGAGCCTTTCAACTCACAGAAGTAGGTCTGCTTCTCTCCCCTCAGTCCCACGATGCAGGGAGTCTGTTGCCAGCAGGCTCCCTGAAAATAAAAAACCTAACAAAATACTTTCTGTCAGAAACTCAGGAGAGCCTCTGAAAAGAACCCAGTCTCCTCTGGGCACAGTAATCAACTGAGGTCTGGAGGAGGGGCATAGAGGCAGGAGCCAGTGCACACCCAAATCCTAAAGTCTTTCTTAAAGTGCCCATGTCTCCTGCGGAGCCCGTCTATCCCCATGGTCCTTACGGAGTCCCCAGCATCCTCTAGGACGTAAGAGAAATCCGGGCTTTCAGAGACAAGGTCACTTCATGCATGTGAAGGTGAGAACCCAACCATTTGTCCAGGAGATCCAGTTGAAATGGCTGGGCATGGAATCTACCATATTGGATTGCCTCATAAGCAGCCACCATCTTGCCCAGAAAGCGGATGCAAAGATGTATGGACACCTTGCGAGGACTGAGGACCGAGCGGACCATAGCCTGGATAGCCAAGGCCTTGTCCATCGGAAGAAACACCCTTTGAGACACTGTATCCAGTATCATTCCCAGGAACTGGAGACATTGGGCCGGGTCCAGGTGAGATTTCTGAAAATTTAGGATCCACCCATCATCCGTAAAAAGGCGAGATGTCAGATCGATGCTGTGTAGCAGACGCTCCTTGGACACAGCCTTTATGAGGAGATCGTCCACGTAGGGGACTATGGCCCTCATTCCGAGTTGTTCGCTCGCTAGCCGCTTTTCGCAGCATTACACACGCTAAGCCGCCGCCCTCTGGGAGTGTATCTTAGCTTAGCAGAATTGCGAACAAAGTATTCGCAATATTGTGAAAAGATTTTTCTGTGCAGTTTCTGTGTAGCTCGAGACTTACTCTTCCAGTGCGATCAGTTCAGTGCTTGTCGTTCCTGGTTTGACGTCACAAACACACCCAGCGTTCGCCCAGACACTCCCCCGTTTCTCCAGCCACTCCCGCGTTTTTCCACACACACCCATAAAACGGCCAGACTCCGCCCAGAAACACCCACTTCCTGTCAGTCACACTCCGATCACCAGTACGAAGAAAAATCCTCGTAATGCCGTGAGTAAAATACCAAACTTCTTAGCAAATTTACTTGGCGCAGTGCGAACATTGCGCATGCACAATTAGCGGAAAATCGCTGTGATGCAAAGAAAATTACAGAGCGAACAACTCGGAATGAGGGCCTATGTTTACTCCTATCATGCGCAGTTGCAGCATCATCTCAGCCATGACTTTGGTGAAGACCCTTGGAGCTGTGGATAATCCAAAAGGTAAGGCTGGAAGAGTCATCCAATATGGCGAACCTGAGGTAAGGCTGATGAGGAGGCCACATGGAAATGTGTAGGTAAGCATCCTTGACATCCAAAGACACCAGGAACTCCCCCTCCTCCAGAACGGACACCACTGCCCGCAGAGATTCCATCTTGAACTTGAACACCTGCAGATACGGGTTTAGAAACTTCAGATTCAAGATGGGGCGCACCGAACCATCTGGTTTGGGAACGACAAAAAGACTGGAGTAAAAACCTCTGTTGTGTAACGGAAGAGGTACAGGAACCACCACCTCTGTCTGCAAAAGTTTTTGAATAGCCTCTTGCAAGGAAACTTTTGCTGCAGGTAAAGCTGGTAAGCCAGACTTGAAAAACCTGGGAGGAGGGAGTGCCTGAAATTCCAGCCGGTATACTTGGGAAATGAGGTCCCTCACCTAAGGATCCTGGCAGGACTCCGCCCACATTTGGGTGAAGTTTTGAAGGCGAGCCCCTACCTGAAAGTTGCCTTTCCGCTGTGGCCAACAGTCACACGGAAGGCTTAGCGGCAGGAGATCCGGTGGTCTGGTCCAGGGAGACAGCAGGTGCAGGTTTACGGGACTTACCATGAGATCCTCTGGAGGCGGTGGAGGCCCCTGCCTCTGAACCGTGCCACACGAAAAGAGGGTCCGGTGTAAGAACGTCTAGTAGGCGGCGCAGCCGACGGCAGATATGTAGACTTACCCGCCGTTGACTGGGAGATCCATTTATTTAATTGATCTCCAAACAAGGCATCACCTGTAAAGGGAAGATTTTCTACACACTTTTTGGAGTCAGCTGACCACTGACGCAACCACAGAGCCCTGCGTGCCGAAACAGCCATAGCAGTAGTGTGGCCATTTATCTTACAAAACTCCTTAATAGCTTCGCTCATAAAATTTGCAGCATCCTGTATATGTTGCAGCAGAGTAATAGTCGCTATATATACACAGTATCACCCATTTTATAAAATGTAATGTTAGGGCTGATAATATTGGAGGCCTAGTCACTACATGACTTGATAAATGAATGGTTGCAGAGTATCACTTGCAAAGTATTTATTATGGTTCTCAAGTGTATTCATTTGTGTTTTTAGATTGTAAGCTAGCAAGAGCAGGGCCTTCTCCCTTCATGTAACTTTCCTTCTCTTACGTACACTGTCTTATACTCAACACTCCCGTTGATAGCACTGAACTCCTGGTTTTCTGTATTTACCTTGTACTTCTCCTATATTGTCTCAAACTAAGTGCTGTATTTCTTGTTTTGCCCATGTTTGTGTACTCTGTAATGAGCGCTGCGGATCCCTTGTGGTGCCATTTAAATAAAAGGTAATAAAGAATAGCTTTTTTTCAGCTGTAAGTGTGCCTGTCGTCAAACTGCGTGAATACAGATAATAAAGTTTGCCATTACAGAGATCATGGATCTTGAGGACATTCAGTTCCCACATTGCACAGGGATAAACTACATGCACCTATCCTTAGACAGATATAGGAGTGGTACTAGACCAGTATTGTCACTTACGATTTAATAATATTTCCAATTGTATGATCTTCCTTGTTTATGGTAAACAAACAGGCATTCGGTACTTTTGTGTCCTTAGTGATTGTTATCCTAAAAAAAAAAAAAAAAGTAACAAAAAGAAAACATTTAACATATAGAACACAAATGTTTGCAGTTTTTTGGGTCTGAAATATATTGCAATCATAAATATGTAGTAACAGGTGCCTTCTCATGTGTTACAGTACATGTCATTATTTACAGCTGTATCTAATGATGCACAGTGTTTGTGCTAGCATGGTGGAACAGTGGGTTACCATTACTGCCTCTTAGCACTGAGATCATGAGTTCAGTTCTAGGCAGGTTTTGTATCTGTGTTCAGTTTGTATGTTCTTCTCTGGCTAGCAAGCACTTACTCCAGTTTCTTTTCACAATGTTTATCTAAACACTGCTGGGATGGGGTCTGATTATTCTCTTTACAGCAATGCATGATATGATTGGCACATTAAAATAATTAGATTTTCCTAATAACTTATATGGCTTCTCCTTTGCTGGCAGAAATCTTAGCCCTCAGCTATGGAGCAAACAGACTACCTCATATCAAGAAGTTAGGCTTATTTACAAATTCAAAGCCAATCAAATATCAAAATGTAAGCATAAAGTTTTATGCACAAAGGTGATTGCTGTATTAATAATGCACATTCTTCCTCCTGACCTATGATCACTGGAGCTTGATCCTCTATTATAATAGCCTTCGTTGAACCCTACAGTAAACACTGTTGGTACACGCTGACATTTTCATAACGCAACAGATCAGGGACACTAGATGTTCTGTTACAGGTCCTTTAAAGTGTCAAATTAAACCAACAGGGCATTAAAATAAAAAGGTACGATTAATGTTCTTTGCCCAACTTGATGCCGTTTCATTATTTTGTTTTGTAACCACCCTCAATGTACAGCGCTGCTCAATGTTAGCATTGTATAAAGAATACCATCAGCCTATGTTATGTGCACAGGCTCACAACCACACGCAATCGTATATACACACATGGGGCTTACCTCTGTACAACAAATGCCTGTCAGTGTGAGGGACACAGTATAGTACACGGTATATAGCAGATGTGGCAAGAAGGCCGATCATCCTTTACTGACAGAACACAGCTTGTTAGGAGTGTGTACCTTCTTCACACGATTTGGGGTAAAAAGCAGGAACTAAAGTATGCCTGGAGGCTGTTTGTCTGTACAAATAAGCAGGAAAAGCTCATTCACTGGATTAAATACATGTCTTTTTGGTAGGTTTGTCTCTTTTTCCATGTGTGTATGGCATCAAGCGGGCAATTCATTTTTCCACATTATTTGTGTTGTACAATTACAAGAAAGCAGCAATGCTTATTTTACTGCACACTCGATGCTGTGTCTGGAATGTTCTGCCTTTAGGAGAATTCTGAAGGTGCACTGCTTTTAATTTAAAGAACAAAAAAATAAATAAGAATTTACTTACCGATAATTCAATTTCTCATAGTCCGTAGCGGATGCTGGGAACTCCGTAAGGACCATGGGGAATAGCGGCTCCGCAGGAGACTGGGCACAAAAGTAAAGCTTTAGGACTACCTGGTGTGCTCTGGCTCCTCCCCCTATGACCCTCCTCCAAGCCTCAGTTAGGATACTGTGCCCGGACGAGCGTACACAATAAGGAAGGATTTATGAATCCCGGGTAAGACTCATACCAGCCACACCGATCACACCGTACAACCTGTGATCTGAATCCAGTTAACAGCATGATAACAGAGGAGCCTCTGGAAAGATGGCTCACAACCACAATAACCCGATTTTTGTAACAATAACTATGTACAAGTATTGCAGACAAGCCGCACTTGGGATGGGCGCCCAGCATCCACTACGGACTATGAGAAATAGAATTATCGGTAAGTAAATTCTTATTTTCTCTGACGTCCTAGTGGATGCTGGGAACTCCGTAAGGACCATGGGGATTATACCAAAGCTCCCAAACGGGCGGGAGAGTGCGGATGACTCTGCAGCACCGAATGAGAGAACTCCAGGTCCTCCTCAGCCAGGGTATCAAATTTGTAGAATTTAGCAAACGTGTTTGCCCCTGACCAAGTAGCTGCTCGGCAAAGTTGTAAAGCCGAGACCCCTCGGGCAGTCGCCCAAGATGAGCCCACTTTCCGTGTGGAATGGGCTTTTACAGATTTTGGCTGTGGCAGGCCTGCCACAGAATGTGCAAGCTGAATTGTGCTACAAATCCAACGAGCAATAGTCTGCTTAGAAGCAGGAGCACCCAGCTTGTTGGGTGCATACAGGATAAACAGCGAGTCAGATTTTCTGACTCCAGCCGTCCTGGAAACATATATTTTCAGGGCCCTGACTACGTCCAGCAACTTGGAGTCCTCCAAGTCCCTAGTAGCCGCAGGTACCACAATAGGCTGGTTCACGTGAAACACTGAAAACAGCTTACGGAGAAATTGAGGATGAGTCCTCAATTCCGCCCTGTCTGGAAGATCAGATAAGGGCCTTTACAGGATAAAGCCCCCAATTCTGACACGCGCCTGGCCGAGGCCAGGGCCAACAACATGACCACTTTCCATGTGAGATATTTTAACTCCACAGATTCAAGTGGTTCAAACCAATGTGACTTTAGGAACCCCAAAACTACATTGAGATCCCAAGGTGCCACTGGAGGCACAAAAGGAGGCTGTATATGCAGTACCCCTTTTACAAAACGTCTGAACTTCAGGAACTGAAGTTAGATCTTTCTGGAAGAAAATTGACAGGGCCGAAATTTGAACCTTAATGGACCCCAATTTTAGGCACATAGACACTCCTGTTTACAGGAAATGCAGGAATCGACCTAGTTGAAAATTCCTCCATCGGGGCCTTACTGGCCTCGCACCCCGCAACATATTTTCGCCAAATGCGGTGATAATGCTTTGCGGTTACATCCTTCCTGGCTTGATCAGGGTAGGGATGACTTCATCCGGAATACCTTTTTCCTTCAGGATCCGGCGTTCAACCGCCCTGCCGTTAAACGCAGCCGCGGTAAGTCTTGGAATAGACAGGGTCCTTGCTGGAGCAGGTCCCTTCTTAGAGGTAGAGGCCACGGGTCCTCCGTGAGCATCTCTTGAAGTTCCGGGTACCAAGTCCTTCTTGGCCAATCCGGAGCCACGAGTATAGTTCTTACTCCCCTCCGTCTTACAATTCTCAGTACTTTTGGTATGAGAGGAAGAGGAGGGAACACATACACTGACTGGTACACCCACGGTGTTACCAGAGCGTCCACAGCTATTGCCTGAGGTTCCCTTGACCTGGCGCAATACCTGTCCAATTTTTTGTTTAGGCGGGACGCCATCATGTCCACCTTTGGTTTTTCCCAATGGTTTACAATCATGTGGAAGACTTCTGGGTGAAGTCCCCACTCTCCCGGGTGGAGGCCGTGCCTGCTGAGGAAGTCTGCTTCCCAGTTGTCCACTCCCGGAATGAATACTGTTGACAGTGCTATCCCATGATTTTCCGCCCAGCGAAGAATCCTTGCAGCTTCTGCCATTGACTGCTTCTTGTGCCACCCTGTCTGTTTACATGGGTGACTGCCGTGATGTTGTCCGACTGGATCAACACCGGCTGACCTTGAAGCAGAGGTCTTGCTAAGCTGAGAGCATTGTAAATGGCCCTTAGCTCCAGGATATTTATGTGAAATGATGTCTCCAGGCTTGACCATAAGCCCTGGAAATTTCTTCCCTGTGTGACTGCTCCCCAGCCTCGCAGGCTGGCATCCGTGGTCACCAGGACCCAGTCCTGAATGCCGACTCTGCGGCCCTCTAGAAGATGAGCACTCTGCAACCACCACAGGAGGGACACCCTTGTCCTTGGTGACCGGGTTATTCTTGCGTGGAATCTGCCGAATGGCTTTTCTTCGTAGGAAGCTACCATTTTTCCCAGAACCCTTGTGCATTGATGCACTGAGACTTGGTTCGGTTTTAGGAGGTTCCTGACTAGCTCGGATAACTCCCTGGCTCTCTCCTCCGGGAGAAACACCTTTTTCTGAACTGTGGCCAGAATCATCCCTAGGAACAGAAGACGAGTCGTCGGAACCAGCTGCGATTTTGGAATATTGAGAATCCAATCGTGCTGTCGCAACACTACCTGAGATAGTGCTACACCGACCTCCAACTGTTCCCAGGATCTTACCCTTATCAGGAGATCGTCCAAGTAAGGGATAACTAAAACTCCCTTCCTTCGAAGGAGTATCACCATTTCGGCCATTACCTTGGTAAAGACCCGGGGTGCCGTGGACCATCCAAACGGCAGCGTCTGAAACTGATAGTGACAGTTCTGTACCACAAACCTGAGGTACCCTTGGTGAGAAGGGTAAATTTGGACATGAAGGTAAGCATCCTTGATGTCCAGAGACACCATGTAGTCCCCTTCTCTTGAATTTGAACCTCTGTATGTAAGTGTTCAAAGATTTTAGATTTAAAATCGGTCTCACCGAGCCGTCCGGCTTCGGTACCACAACAGTGTGGAGTAATACCCCTTTCCCTGTTGCAGGAGGGGTACCTTAATTATCACCTGCTGGGAATACAGCTTGTGAATGGCTTCCAACACTGCCTCCCTGTCTGCTTGTAAAGCCCCAGCGTCATGCTGAGGGCTTGGCAGAGGCGGGGGAGGGCTTCTGTTCCTGGGAACTGGCTGATTTCTGCAGCCGTTTCCCTCTCTGTCACGGGGCAGAAATGAGGAACCTTTTGCCCACGTGCCCTTATGGGAACGAAAGGACTGCGCCTGATAATACGGCGTCTTCTTATGTTGAGAGGCGACCTGGGGTAAAAACGTGGATTTCCCAGCTGTTGCCGTGGCCACCAGGTCTGAAAGACCGACCCCAAATAACTCCTCCCCTTTATAAGGCAATACTTCCATATGCCATTTGGAATCCGCATCACCTGACCACTGTCGTGTCCATAACCCTCTTCTGGCAGAAATGGACAGCGCACTTACTCTTGATGCCAGTCAACAAATATCCCGCTGTGCATCACACATATATAGAAATGCATCTTTTAAATGCTCTACAGGCAATAATATACTGTCCCTATCTAGGGTATCAATATTTTCAGTCAGGGAATCCGACCACGCCAACCCAGCACTGCACATCCAGGCTGAGGCGATGGCTGGTCGCAGTATAACACCAGTATGTGTGTAAATACATTTTAGGATACCCTCCTGCTTTCTATCAGCAGGATCCTTAAGGGCGGCCATCTCAGGAGAGGGTAGAGCCCTTGTTTTGACAAGCGTGTGAGCGCTTTATCCCCCCTAGGGGGTGTTTCCCAACGCACCCTAACCTCTGGCGGGAAAGGATATATGCCAATAACTTTTTAGAAATTATCAGTTTTTTATCGGGGGAAACCCACGCTTCATCACACACCTCATTTAATTTCTCAGATTCAGGAAAACTACAGGTAGTTTTTCCTCACTGAACATAATACCCCTATTGGTGGTACTCGTATTATCAGAAATGTGTAAAACATTTTCCATTGCCTCAATCATGTAACGTGTGGCCCTACTGGAAGTCATATTTGTCTCTTCCCCGTCGACACTGGAGTCAGTATCCGTGTCGGCGTCTGTATTTGCCATCTGAGGTAACGGGCGCTTTAGAGCCCCTGACGGCCTATGAGACGTCTGGACAGGCACAAGCTGAGTAGCCGGCTGTCTCATGTCAATCACTGTCTTTTGTAAAGAGCTGACACTGTCATGTAATTCCTTCCAGCAGTTTATCCACTCAGGTGTCGACCCCCTAGGGGGTGACATCCCTATTACAGGCAATTTGCTCCGCCTCCACATCATTTTCCTCCTCATACATGTCGACACAAACGTACCGACACACAGCACACACACAGGGAATGCTCTGATAGAGGACAGGACCCCACTAGCCCTTTGGGGAGACAGAGGGAGAGTTTGCCAGCACACACCAGAGCGCTATATATATATATATATATATATGTATATATATATATATATATATGTATATATATATATATATATATATATATATATATAGATAGCTATGAAAGCTCGGCACTCACGCATAAAGTGAAAGGTGCTGCGGTGCCCTCCTGGAGGCGAAGACCTCTGGCAATAGAATCGTGGTGAAGGCGGCACTCAAGCAGGCATACACAGCGGTAAAGACTATGTCAGTTTATTCCCACACAGGGATAACCTTATATAAGTGTTTTTCCCCTTATAGCTGCTGTATTGTTTATACTGCGCCTAATTAGTGCCCCCCTCTCTTTTTTAACCCTTTCTGTAGTGTAGTGACTGCAGGGGAGAGCCAGGGAGCTTCCCTCCAACGGAGCTGTGAGGGAAAATGGCGCCAGTGTGCTGAGGAGATAGGCTCCGCCCCTTTCTCGGCGGCCTTTTCTCCCGTTTTTCAGTGTAATCTGGCAGGGGTTAAAATTCATCCATATAGCCCTGGGGGCTATATGTGATGTATTTTCGCCAGCCAAGGTGTTTTTATTGCTGCTCAGTGACCGAAGTGTGAAGTGTGCTGAGGAGCAATGGCGCACAGCTGCAGTGCTGTGCGCTACCTTGGTGAAGACAGGATGTCTTCTGCCGCCGATTTTCCGGACCTCTTCTTGCTTCTGGCTCTGTAAGGGGGCCGGCGGCGCGGCTCTGGGACCGGACTCCATGGCTGGGCCTGTGTTCGATCCCTCTGGAGCTAATGGTGTCCAGTAGCCTAAGAAGCCCAATCCACTCTGCACGCAGGTGAGTTCGCTTCTTCTCCCCTTAGTCCCTCGATGCAGTGAGCCTGTTGCCAGCAGGTCTCACTGAAAATAAAAAAACCTAAAACTAAACTTTTCACTAAGCAGCTCAGGAGAGCCCCTAGTGTGCACCCTTCTCGTTCGGGCACAAAAATCTAACTGAGGCTTGGAGGAGTGTCATAGGGGGAGGAGCCAGTGCACACCAGGTAGTCCTAAAGCTTTACTTTTGTGCCCAGTCTCCTGCGGAGCCGCTATTCCCCATGGTCCTTACGGAGTTCCCAGCATCCACTAGGACGTCAGAGAAATCCACATTTATTACACTGTATTACAGGATGAAACCTTATATACTTAGTCTGGAGTATAGCTATAAAAAGTTTATCCACCATCCCATGCTTTCTAAATATTCAATGACATGCAGCAATATCTATTATCTCTTTTCAGCTAGACATGTGTAAGGGATGTAGTGATGTCCCGGCACACAGAATCCCAGTAGCGGAATCCCGACAGTAAGTATAGGGATTAGGGCAGTGATGGCTAACCTTGACACTCCAGCTGTTGTTGAACTACACATCCCAGCATGCCCTGCATCAGTTTTAGCAAGGCCAAATAGCAAAACTGTAGCAGGGTATGCTGGGATGTGTAGTTCAACAACAGCTGGAGTGTCAAGGTTAGCCATCACTGGGTTAGGGTTTGGTTTAGACACTAGGGAAGGGTTAGGGTTACAATACTTACCATAATCAGCTGAGATTTTGAATGTCAAGATTCCACTGTCGGCATGCTGAGCGCCGGAATATCATACCCAACCCATGTGTAAGCAATGGGTTACTTCTGGACACTACAGATGTGGGGCCCGATTCAGACCTGATCGCTGCTGTGCGTTTTCGCACAGCGGGAGATTGTCGATTGACTGCGCATGCACCGCAATGCGCACGCACATTGCCAAATAACAGGCATCGTCAAACAGCGACAGGTTGGTGCGAAAATTTCAATCGCACAGACATTCGCATGCTGATTGACAGGAAGAGGCCGTTTGTGAGTGGTAACTGACCGTGTTCTGGGAGTGTCAGGGAAAACGCAGGCGTTCCCAAGCGTTTTCAGGGAGTGTGTGTGACGTCAGCTCCGGACACGATCAGCCTGTTCTCTTAGCACTTTAGGAGTACGTTCTGGGCTGAGCACAAACAGCACACAGTGGAAAAAACATTCAATGGTGAGTGAGGTGTGAATGGATTTGCCGCTGACTGAGGGATATTTGTAGCACGGCGTACACATGCGATCACACACTTGCGAATTTACACTCCCCTTGGATGGTGACGATCTGATCGCAGGACAGCAAAATCAGCAGCCCAGCGATCATGCCTTAATTAGGCCCATGATTTGTGCAGTTAAAAAAAAAAAAAAAGCCAACTTCTAAATTTGGTGGTAGGTTTCATACACCACACTTGTTTAACATATTTTCTCTTACGTCCTAGAGGATGCTGGGGTCCATATTAGTACCATGGGGTATAGACGGGTCCACCAGGAGCCATTGGCACTTTAAGAGCTTGAGAGTGTGGGCTGGCTCCTCCCTCTATGCCCCTCCTACCAGACTCAGTTTAGAAAATGTGCCACGAGGAGCCGGTCACAGCTAGGGGAGCTCTACTGAGCTTTTCTAGTTAAAGGTATTTTGCAGCGAGGGACTAAGGGGGCGATAGCAGTGTCCGCCCTGTGGGGTCTGAGCCACTGTCTCCGCTGACTGGACACTGAGCTCTAGAGGGGTCGGATCGTTCTCCGCCACAGGGGACCGCTTGCCCCAGCAGCATGTTACCAACCCCTTACAGAGCTGAAGAGTGGTGAGTGAGACACCGACCCCCCAAGCAAGCGGGGAGCTGGTGTGAAGATGGCGGCAACGGGGAGGGAGCCCAGTATTAACTGTGCTCCTGTGAAGGTTCAGAGGCACATGGTGCAGCGCTGTGAGGGGCGCCCTGGGCCAGCGCTTACCCACACACTGGTCCACAAGTCTGTCAGGGTCCGCGGATCTTAGCCAGCAAGTTTTACCTCAGGCCAGTATAATTCTTGAAGAGCGGGAAGACAGCGCCATTAAGGGGGCAGAGCTTCTCCTCAGAACAGACCCAGCAGCATTCCAGCGCCATTTTACTGCCTGAACAGCGCTGTATGGAAGAACAGGTCCCTCCACAGCAACTCCAGCTATCAGTGCACGGAACCAGGGGGTCGTAGAAGAGGGGAGGCTGTAAAACAACTGTGTCTCCTATTAAGGGATACCGTTTGCGCTGACAAGGGGTCTCCCTTTGCTGAAAGCACTGTGTGTGGGTTGGCTCCGATCTCTGTCTCTCTCTTGCCATTCTTGGGGGGGAAAATCTGCCCCCACGTGTGTGTGTGTGTGTGTGTGTGTGTGTGTGTGTGTGTGTGTGTGTGTGTGGAGTGTTTGGTGGTCTCCTTTAGCTATGTCCAGGGACACTGTGTCATATGCTGCAGAGGATTTATCCTCCCAGGATGATCCCATTCCATGTAATCAGGATAGCACTGGTTTAGCACAGATACCAGCAAGGGAACCAGAGTGGTTTTCCTCTATTAAATCTTGGATTTCTCAGATTTCTGACAGGGTTGCAAGTAATGAATCTGCAACCCAGGTATTACAGAACTATGGCAGTATGGCCTGTTTCTGGTACCTCAGGAGGCCCCGCTATATACCCCAACAAACGTGCGCTTGTGCATGACACAGAAGACGACACGGATACCGATTCTGACACTACAGATGGTGATGGGGATGTGTTGCGGGGGTCCGCATCTCTTGCAAAGGGGGTGCAATTGTTGATAGAGGCTATCAGGGATGTGTTAATGAAACCACACCTGAGCAGGTTGAGGAGGCTTTTTTCACTGAAAATAAAAGCCTCGCTAACCTTTCCTGCGTCAAAGGAGTTGAATGCTATATTTGAAAAGGCATGGGAAAACCCTGAGAAAAAGTTCAAGATCCCTAAAAGGGTCCAGGTGGCATTTCCTTTCCCTGAGGATAGGAAAAAATGGGAAAACCTGGCGATTGTTGACGCCTCTGTGTCCAGACTCTCAAAGAAGGTGGTTTTACCTGTTCCAGGTTCTACCGCCTTAAAGGAGCAGGCTGATAAGAAAATTGAGAACACGCTTAAATCAATGTATACTGCTTCAGGGGCCATATTACGTCCCACTATTGCTATTGCATGGATTGCAAAGGCAATAGTAAAGTGGTCGGCTACCTTACTTGAGGATTTGCATACGATGGATAGGGATGACGTTGCATTGTATTTACGCAACATACATGATTCCGCAGGTTTTATGGTAGAATCCATGAAAGACATGGGTTCCATGGCTGCAGGAATATCTTCCATGTCTGTTTCAGCTTGTCGGGGACTGTGCCTGCGCCAGTGGTCGGCCGACGCGGAATCCAGAAGGAGTGTGGAGTCCCTACCCTATACAGGTCAGGCTCTCTTTGGGGAAGCTCTACACGCGTGTATATCCACCGCTACAGCGGGTAAGTCTCCGTTTCTTCCCTCAACAGCACCTGCTCCTAAGAAATCATTTTCTTCATCTGCAACGCAGTCCTTTCGGCCTAACAAGCCTAGAAAGGCCAGAACTTCCAATATCTTCTTTAGGGGAGGTCGGGTTAAGTCCAAGAAACCTGCCGCTGCAGGTTCCCAGGAACAAAAGCCTGCTTCGGGTACGCCAAAGTCCTCCGCACGACGGTGGACTGCACACCCCGGTGGTGAGGCCAGTGGGAGCGAGATTCAGACACTTCAGTCATGTCTGGGTATCGTCCGGCCTGGATCCCTGAGTGGTAGATATTATGTCTCAGGGATACAGGCTGGAATTTCAAAGTCTCCCTCCTCATCGCTTTTTCAAGTCAGGCTTGCCAACTCTGTTGGAGGACAGCACTGGACTAAAAGACGCTGTCCAAAAGCTGGCAGAGGCACAGGTCATTGTGCCAGTACCATCTCACATCCTGAACAAAGGTTACTATTCGAACCTTTTCGTGGTACCGAAACCAGATGGTTCGGTCAGGCCCATTCTGAACCTAAAATCATTGAACCCCTTTCTAAAGGAGTTCAAGTTCAAGATGGAGTCTCTCAGGGCGGTGAGATCAGGTCTGGAAGAAGGGGAATTCCTGGTATCACTGGATATCAAGGATGCGTACCTCCACATTTGGATCTGGCTGCCACATCAGGCTCATTTCCGCTTCACATTGCTGGACTGTAATTTCCAGTTCCAGGCCCTGCCATTCGGTCTCTCCACAGCACCAAGGGTGTTTACCAAGGTGATGGCGGAAATGATGATTCTCCTCTGCAAGCAGGGTGTGAACATCATTCCATATCTGGACGATCTGCTGATAAAGGCATCGTCCAAGGAGAGGCTGCTGCAGTCCATTGTTCTCACAACGTGACTGCTCCAGAGTCACGGTTGGATTCTGAACCTTCCAAAGTCACATTTGGAACCAACCCAGGGGGTGTCATTTCTGGGAATGATCCTGGATACGGAAGTGCAGAGGGTGTTTCTTTTGCAGGAAAAGGCGTTGGTGATACAAGCAATGGTCCGGGATGTCCTGAAGCCACCCCGGGTGTCGGTTCATCAATGCATTCGCCTATTGGGAAAGATGGTGGCCTCTTACGAGGCTCTCCAGTATGGGAGGTTCCACGCTCGGACCTTCCAACTGGATCTCCTGGACAAATGGTCGGGATCTCACCTCCACATGCACCAGAGAATTCGTCTGTCACCAAAGGCCAGGATTTCACTCTCCTGGTGGCTCTAATTGCCTCACCTTCTGGAGGGACGCAGGTTCGGGATTCAGGACTGGGTCCTTCTAACCACGGATGCGAGCCTTCAGGGCTGGGGAGCAGTCACTCAAGGAGTAACCTTCCAAGGACGGTGGTCAAGCCTGGAAGCCGGCCTGCCCATCAACATCCTGGAACTAAGAGCCATCTACAACGGTCTTCTTCAGATGGCCCCTCTTCTGAGAAATCGGGCCATTCAAGTGCAGTCGGAAAACGTAACAACAGTGGCTTACATAAACCAACAGGGCGGAACGAAGAGCAGAGCAGCAATGTCAGAGGTGACAAGAATACTCCTCTGGACAGAAAAGCACGCGTTAGCGCTGTCAGCCATCTTCATTCCGGGAGTAGACAACTGGGAAGCAGACTTCCTCAGCAGACACGATCTCCATCCAGGAGAGTGGGGACTCCATCCGGTGTCGTCCAAGGAAATACTAGATCTTTGGGGTTTACCCCAAATAGACATGATGGCCTGTCGTCTCAACAAGAAGCTTCGGCTTTATTGTTCCAGGTCGAGGGACCCACAGGCAGTGGACGCCCTGGTGTCTCCATGGGTGTTCCGGTCAGCGTACGTGTTTCCACCACTCCCACTCATCCCAAGAATCCTAAAGCTCATAAGGAGAACAAGGGTTCAAGCGATCCTCATTGCCCCAGACTAGCCAAGGAGGGCTTGGTACGCGGACCTTCTGAATCTACTGCAAGAAGAGCCGAGGCCTCTTCCTCTCTGGGAGGACCTGATGCAGCAGGGGCCGTTCGCCTATCAAGACTTACCGCGGCTACGTTTGACGGCATGGAAGTTGAGCGCCTGATTCCTGCTCGGAAGGGCATCCTGAAGAAGGCTAGGATTGGGGCAACGTCTAAACATTACCATCGTATTTGGAAGAAATGTCTCTTGGTGTGAGTCAAGTGGTGGGGACGCTCCTGATTGGACAGGAGAACCTTACGCCTGAATTCAGCGCCATGAGAGGCAAAGGTATCCAAGGCATAATGTCTAATGAAAGTGTTAATGGAAGACCCTGTGGCTGCCTTACATATCTGTTCTGCTGAAGCACCATGTTGTGCTGCCCATGAAGGACCTACCTTACGTGTAGAGTGAGCAGAGACATTAGCCGGAACAGGGAGATCAGCTTGAGAATATGCTTCTGAAATAGTCATTCGAAGCCATCTTGCTAGCGTCTGTTTTGTAGCAGGCCATCCTCTCTTGTGAAATCCGTAGAGAATGAAGAGAGAATCTGTCTTTCTGATGGCACTGGTACGATCCACGTAGATCCTTAATGCCCGGACTACGTCCAGTGACGCTTCTCCCGCAGACAGTCCCGATACCTGAAAAGCCAGGACAACAATTTCTTCATTAAGGTGGAATTTAGACACCACCTTAGGAAGATAACCAGACCTAGTTCTAAGAACGGCTTTATCTGGATAAAAAAAAAAATCAGAAAAGGAGAACGACATGACAGCGCTCCTAAATCTGACACTCTTCTAGCTGATGCCATAGTCAGTAGAAAGAGAACTTCGGCAGTCAACCATTTCAGATCCACTTAATTAAGTGGTTCAAACGGAGCAACTTGAAGGGCTTTGAGAACTAGACTTAAGTCCCAAGGCACTGCAGGAGGAACAAAAGGCGGTTGAATGCGCAGCATTCCCTGGAAAAAAAGTACGCACATCCTGTAAATTGGCAATTTTCTTTTGGAACCATACAGTCAATGCTGATACTTGCACTCTCAAGGAAGCCACCTTCAAACCCTTATCCATTCCTGCCTGAAGGAAATCTAAGACCCTGGAAACATAGAAATATAGACCCAAAATCTTTCCTTCACTGCACCAATGAATATAGGTCTGCCATATTCGGTGATAAATGCGAGCTGAGGAGGGTTTCCTTGCTCTGAGCATGGTTTGAATTACCTGTTGTGAGAATCCTCTTGACTTCAGGATAGAGGTTTCAAGAGCCATGCTGTCAATGACAATCGATCCAGGTGCCTGTGATAACAAGGGCCCTGCATCAGTAGATCTGGACGTTGAGGGAGCAGAATTGGAGCATCCATTGACATCCTTTGCTGATCTGTGTTCCAATGCCTTCTGGGCCAAGCCAGAGCTATTAGAATCACGGCACCCTTTCCTTGCTTTATTTTTCTCACCACCCTGGGTAGCAGGATGATCGGGGGAAACAGATATGCCAGATGAAAGTCCCATTTCACTGATAGGGCGTCCACAAAAATCTCTCCGGGATCCTTTGTTCTTGACCCGTATGCTGGCACTTTGTTGTTCAGACGGGGCGCCACAGATCTATCTCTGGCAAACCCCACTTGTCTACCAGAGTCTGAAAGACTTCCGGGTATAGAGCCCATTCGCTTGTGTCGACTGAGAAAATCCGCTTCCCAGTTTAGGTCTCCCGAAACAAACACTGCGGACAATGCTGGAAGATGGAGTTCTGCCCATTTTAGTATGTGACTTACCTCCTCCATTGCTTTTTTGCTGCGAGTTCCTCCCTGATGGTTGAGGTACGCTACTGCCGTCGTATTGTCCGAGCGGATCTGGACTGGTTTTCCTTGCAAAGTGTCCTTTGCCTGAATCAGTGCCATGTATATGGCCCAAAGCTCCAACAGGTTTATTGGCAGGCAACTTTCTTCTGTGGTCCACTGTCCCTGGAACCATAATTTTCCGGACACTGCTCCCCAGCCCTGAAGACTGGCAGCTGTTGTCAGGATCTCCCAATCTAATATCAAAAGGGTCTCCCCTTGTCTAGATTGGATGTCTGCAGCCACCAGGCTAATGACCTTCCTACTTTTTCTGAAAGTACTATGGTCTGTTTCTTTATCGTCTGATGTACTCCACTCCATTTGGCCAGAATCAGACGCTGCAGAGGTCTTGAGTGGAATTGTGCATACTCCACCATGTCGAATGTTGACACCATCAAACCCACCAATTGTATTGCTGCATGAATTGATATTGTTTGACTGTGTAACAACTACTGAGTCCTTAACTGCACCTTGGATATCTTGTTCCGAGGTACAAATATTTTCTGCAGACTTGATTCCAATACAGCCCCCAAGTGAATCATCCGTTGTGACGGAATCAAGGATGACTTTGCCCAATTGATGAGCCATCCATGGCTCTGTAGACAAGTTATTGTCAGCTGGAGATGGCCCAAGAGCATTTCCTGGGACTGTGCCAGGATTAAAAGATCGTCGAGGTATGGAAAAATTCTTATCCCCTGCTTTCGGAGATAAGCTGCCATAACCACCATAATCTTAGTAAATACTCTGGGAGCTGTGGCTAACCCAAAGGGTAAAGCCTGGAACTGAAAATGTTGCTGGAGGATGGTGAACCTGAGGTAACACTGATGAGACAGTGCAATAGGAACATGCAGGTAAGCATCCTGTATATCCAGGGATACCATGTAATCCCCTGGTTCCATGGCTAAAACTATGGAGCATAAGGTCTCCATGTGAAATCGTGGTACCCAAATGTATTTGTTTAGCATTTTGAGATTGAGAATCGGCCGAAACGACCCATTTGGTTTCTGAACCAAAAACAGGTTGGAATAAAAACTCTGTCCCCGTTGTGCAGGGGGTACAGGAGTAATGACTCCTGACTGAAGCAATTTCTGAACTGCTTCTTGCAGGGCTCTGGCCTTCGCCTCTATCCGAGATGGGCTAGTATAGAAGAACCTTTGAAGAGGCTGCTTCTTGAAGGGGAAAACATAACTCAGAGATACCACTTCTTGCACCCAGGCATCTGTTGTAGACTGCCGCCATATCTGTGCAAAATGAAGAAGAAGTCGGCCCCCTACCCTGGGGTCCCCCAGGCGGAGGCCCGCACGATTAGGCTGATGGCTTATCTTCTGGTTTGGAAGCTGGCCCTCTGGTGGCCCAGTGATTCTTTGCCTTACCAAACCTATTGTATTGGGGCTGCTTACGATCACTTTTTCCTTTTGCTTTTCCTTGCGACCGAAATGTGGCAGGAAACCGAACCTTCTTGGATTCTGCTTCTGATTCCAGAACATGTCAATTCCTTACCAAACAGAATATTCCCCACAAAAGGCAAAGATTCCAGAACCTTTTTTGATTCTGAATCAGCTTTCCATGTGCGCAGTCAAACTGCTCTGCAAGCAGCTACTGTTAAGGCTGATGCTTTAGAAGCAATAGTACCCATATCTATTGCCGCTTCTTCTAAGAATACTGCAGCCTGTTTCATGTGAGCTATACGGGATTCTTGCTCCTTACCTCAGCCCATTCAGCTACTGCTTTTGCCATCCAAGCTGAAGCCATAGCTGGCCTTATGACTGCCCCCGACAGGGAAAATATGGTTTTCAAAAACCCATCCACTCTCCTGTCTGTGACATCATTCAGTGACGTTGACGGCAAAGGCAATATAGATTTTCGCACTAATCGAATGACATGCGTATCTACCTTAGGAGGCACTTCCCTTTTTAAACAGTCCCCAGTTGGAAAAGGGTAATTGGAATCCCATTTTCTGGGAATTCTGTATTTTTTATTGGGTGTAACCCAAGCTTCTTCCATGATTTCCGTCAGCTGATCTGATCCTAGAAACTCGACCCCAACTGTTTTGGGACATTTAAACACCGGTGCCTTCGTTTTTAACACTGTCTCTGCTGAATCCTCTAAGGACAGAATAGCCTTCATTGCTCTAATTAATTCAGCTATATCCACTGAGCTGATACCTTCCACCTGTTCTTCATATGCCGAAGCTATCATCATCTGATGTATCATCCTGTGTAGCCTGTGAATTTGATGATTTATTTACACCCGGTTTATCAACTTGCTGTGTATCCTGAGCTGTAGGGGATATACTGTAAGAAGGGAGCTGCATGTATGGGTTAATAGTGTATCGTACTGCTGGTATTGAAGCTGTAGGAATTACCCGTTCAGCTATACTGAACAAGGTCTGTGAAAACATCGCCCAAGGCGGATCTACCTGCCGTTGAACAGGGATCTGCCTTGCAATCTATTGAAAAGTAAAATAATTTGCACATAAACCATCATGTGCCAGATACTGAGAGGATAATCCAGTTTTGCAGGATAAACATGTTATGAGTGTTCGTGTTACTGTCAGTATAACCTTGTCACTTTTGCCATGATAAATAATCAGCTTTTCACAGTGTACTACACAGTTTGTGACTGTAATCACTTTACTTTATTAAAGCGATATCAATCTGTCCCTACCCACGCACCAGCATTGAGGTTCAGAAGAAACCACTGACAAACATATATAAAGTCAGCAATCACACTAGCAGTCAGTCACGTTATATATTAATCATGAGCATATTATCAACTACAAACACATTTCAAAGTATGTAGGAGTACATATTACTGAATTCTGTTCTACAAAAATCCTAACGTATTCAGACGCAATGCGAAGAAAACCACAGTAATGTACACAGACTCGTATGCAATAGGCACTTAAATTTAACTATTCATACTGACAAAAGTAGATAGAAATTTAGTGCTGTATAACCCGTATTCAGTAGAGTGGGATACAGGGAGACTCACCTCACTTCCAAGATCGATAAATACGTTAGCGAACGCTGAGTGGATCCAGACACTACTAGTGTACACTTTCACTGTGGGAACTTTAGTGAACACAGACGCACTGTGTACACAAACGCTCCGGTTACACAGACGCCTGTACTGCGAATGGGTCTCCTCGCGGTAGCTTTTTAGTGAACACAGACGCAGCGGCATATGCTGCGACCGAGACCCCTCGTGGTAGCGTCTGAGAGGGAAGGGAGGCAACAGTTCATGGCGGGAGACCGACAGAAACTGGTCATGAACTGGGGGGAGGGGCAACCAGGAAAGTGTCTGACTCCCCACCACTGACATCAACTCTAGGGATCGCAGTCTCATACTATTCCAGGCAACTTATGATCCCTAAAGCCTAGCGCTGGGGCACCCGTGGTGGCTGCGCGTCAGCTACTGTTTGGTAGTCTCCTCCCAAACCAGTGCAGCTGTGTCCGTAAGCGGAACAGATGCCTTACCTTCTCCCTGTGCTCCGGCCACAGCCTGGTAACGTCTGCTGGACCTACTAGTATATCCGACACAGACGCCCGTCGAGACAGCACTTGTACAGTGGGAAAGCGTTGTTGCGACCCGGCAGAGAGTTGTTGGAGCGACTCTTTCCAATATGCGTTTAAGACGCTGTTAGGAAAGATCACTCAAAAACATAGTAAGACTATTAACAACAAAATAAGAAAGCTTAGGGCTGCCATAGAACAGCAGCCCTGTGACCATGGTCCGGCTCCTGCCGCACCAAACAAAAAACTGATTTGCCTGAGCTAGTGGGAGGGGATATATGGACGAGCCCATTGCATCCTGGGAGGACTGAAAGCTTGTGATCGTTTGGTGCCAATCCGCTGTCGCCCCATCATATCCCATTGTTATCCTGTGGACCCAGCCGGAGAAATATGTCACAAAGTCAAGTAACAGAAAGGTATAACACTAGGATATACATGAAACAGGTAATTCTACGAATCCCACATGTTGAATACACACTTTTAAACTAATTATTAAAGGCTGTATTATAATTGAGTGCATCTAACAAATACAACCCTTTGTTGCTGTTGAAACCTCTGTTGTACAAATGGATTGTCATATTATTACAATAAATTGTCATTATTAATAATGAACATAGAAGGGATTTCCAGTGCAGACGGTAATTTCTAATTCTACTAAATGAAAATGTTTGCCTGTCCCATTATGTGGCACTCTGTACACTGGTGTGATCAGACTCCACATTGTGACAAACAAGAGTTTATAAGTGAAACATAATAAATGGTACAAAATAATATGAATAATATGAGAATCCTAAACAAATAAATACTCCAACTTCTAGTTCTGCAGAAATATAATATTTACAGTATATATTCTGCAAGCTTGGTTCAAGTTAAGAAGACCCCATGATCATTAAACTTATTCTGAACATTAAAATGTGTACCCTTGCAGGCTCGCCTGGGTTAGGGCAAGACAATAGATGTTCTGTCGCAGTTTAGTTTACACTTAAAGGCGGAGACTCCTTCAGCTTGGATTTGCACCCCCCACACCTACACAAGGGTGTTTTTAATTAGCATGGATCTCTGGCATTTACAAACTGCATATTGGGAAAGGCACTAGATGATAAGTACTGAATAAATGTATACAATATGTCAGTTTTAGGGATGAGTTTGGGGTGCGGGGTCCCCTGTGTTGGCGTGTACTGGCTGCTTTGGGGCAGCATATTTCTCTTACGTCCTAGAGGAAGCTGGGGTCCACATTAGTACCGTGGGGTATAGACGGGTCCACTAGGAGCCACTGGCACTTTAAGACTTTGAGAGTGTGTGCTGGCTTTTAACACACAGATTCTGCTTATTATTTATTTAACACTTACTAATACTTTACCCTCACTAGTGTGATGTCTTGGGGCGGTTGGCCTGTGCTGACTTTGGGGGTACTGTGCTCTGGACTTGAACCTAAAGCCCGGTACACACAGGGGAGATTTCCCCAGAGATGTGTGCTGAGCGATCTAGCACGAATGCTCAGCACACATCACGATATGTGCTGAATCAGGGGGGACGGGGGTTCCACTCATTTCACCCAGCGGTGAAATGAGCAATGTGCTAGATTGAGCCTGCATGCAGGCCAATATAACACCGGCAATAGCGACGCGCTATCGCTGTGGGGCAAACACACAGAGAGCTCTGTGCTTAACTTCTAAGCAATCAGGTCACCTGTGAATGCAGGTCAATTTTGGCAAAAACTGCATGTTAGGGCCAGCAGCGGGGTGACGTCACTGCCCAAGTTGTTAGCGATATCGTTCAGTGCGTACGCACTATATCGGCAGCCTGGGAGGGTAGGGAAAACACTAGGTGGTATGGCTTATTGCTTTAAATTACAGAGTCCTGTATAATTATTCTGATTAGTACTAGAGTGCATCTGCATTTTTTTCCTGTGTTGAATTACAGGTCTCAGCGCAATAGCTCCTCTGTTTGGAATAAAAGGGGGTACTCAAGGAGAGATCCATGCTTAAAATCTAAGCAATATTTTTAAGCACAGATCACTCGTGTGTACCCCCTCAGCGATAGCGATGCGCGGCCACGCACATCGCTATCGCCGGAGCTAGATTGGTCTGCATGCAGGCCAATCTAGCACGTCGCTTATTTCACCCGCTGGGTGAAATGAAGGCCCCCCCCCAATCGCTCAGCACACATCTCCCGTGTATATGGGCCTTTAGGGTGTGCAGTCCAAGGTCCACTACTCCCCCCCCCTCTATGTGTTCTGAAGCAGTTTAGTTATGCTAGCCCAGGGGTCCCCATGTTCTCAACTTGAACCACAAGCTTAAAATATGAAATAAATTCCCATACTTTATTTTTAGGAGTACAGAGCCTCTGTCATTTTCATTTAAACAATGTGTTCACATCCTACATGCACCCCAGATCTAGGAGTGACCAGTGTATGTATATGCAGTGGATTAATATGTGTGTATATATATATATATATATATATATATATAATGCACTCCAAATAAATGATAGAGATAGTACACTCACTTCTGCTCGCCTTCAAACAGCAGGAAGGACTCGAAGGCCGGGGGCGCGTTCATATTGGCATGAAGCGAGTGGTTCGCTGCTCAGTGTCGCAGTCCTGCGGCTAGTAGTAAAGTAGATGCTATATCCTAGTAGTAACTTCCTCACCAACACTCTACACTCACACAAGAAACACTCGGGCTGAACTGAATCGGTTGGTTCTATATCGGAGTGGGAGAAGAGACCTTCTAACGTACCTAGGGGAGGAGACCCGTCACCAGGGGGAGGAGCTGCGGCCGAACAAGGTACCCGAAAAGTACGCTCGCCACGCTTCGGGCACGGTGGCTCGCTTCGCTCGCCACCTAATTACTAATGGTAATAGTTGGTGGCGTGGATACTAGAGCAACTGTACCGCTGGCGTAGCTCCTCCCTCTTGTGTCGTGGCTCCTCCCCCTGACGGAAAAGGTCCCTTGGGCCACTTGGATCTAGCCTCAACCGAACTGAATCTGCACACTGCGTGACGCCACCTGTGCGCCGCAGCGCCAGCTCCTGCTTATGGAAAAGTTGTTGTCCCAAACCTGTCTCCAATGTCTGACATTTTTAAGAAGTCAGAAGAGCTGTGGCGCAGGAAAGCGGCCACCACAAAATGGCTGCTATCGAAGCCCTATCTTTGAAGAGAGATTTCAAAACTGCATGGTTTTCCTCGCCAGCGGGCATGTTTCAACGCGTTGTATTCATATATGAAGCTGGAACTCATTTCCCATCAAAACAAGAGAGAGCTATACAGAGCCACCGCTACATAATGGGCTGACCACTGACAATTAAAAGGACCTAACATGCTTTTCCCTTCCTAAAGATGGCCGCGCGGGTGCTTCCGCCTCCCGCCGCTAGCCGTCACGTGTCTGTGGGCTGGAACTAGCCGTAGTGTTGCTGTTCGTCTGATTGGCTGGCGGCCTGCGGGGTTCTGTTCCTAAACGCTGCGCAAGGGACTTTGCTGGTTGCGATAGCGCGGCGCTCACAAGGCTGCGTCACATCATGTCTTGCCAGGTGGAAGCGGCGGCCGGAGGCACTGAGGATCCGGGGAGGCTGGATGACCCCAGACAGGTAATGACAGGGGAACGGGAGTCCGGGCTGATCGACCCCTCCACCCCCAGTACTCCCTCGCTGCGGGCACACGAGGGAGGAGAGCTCGGTCACACCTGTCACCTCTCTCGCACCTGTGCCCTCCATGCTCCGCTCTGACTCCTGGACAGTGGCAGCAGCAAGGCACGTGTGTACTCTGTCACCAGAGCAGTGCGAGCGGGAGGAGGCAAAGGCACCGAGGCAAAGGCACGGTGTATGCTGCGATGCAGGTGCTGGGGGCACATCACATGCGGGGGTCTGCCAGTGTGCGGGCGCCATATGCTTAGCCCTCTCCCCCTGCCAGCTGGCAATATGCGGTGCCGCTCAGTACTACTGATTCTGGCCACTCACTGGCAGCCTGTGTGGGGTTTTACTAGGTTACAAAACAGCTAGAGCCCCTCTCAGGCTGTCATTTAATAGAGCATTTATCTCTGCAGCGCTGTGATGAATCCTTCATAAACTGTTTGCTTGTTGAGACGCATCATTGACAATTCAACTGGGGGAATGTGCACAAGAAAGGACTTTTCTTACAAGTGGAATACAGTAACCGGGCTAAAGGCCAGCGGGCTCTTCCTCGGCCCCCTGAAATGCAAAAATGATCCTGGCATGTTGGTTAGAGCTCTTCCCAACAACTCTGATGTTATTCTAGTCTTTTACTATATTACTGTCCCAAGAGTGGTCTCAGATTTGATATAGATATACCATGGTCAAGGTGCCAAAAATGTTCTTTCATTTATCTTTTTAAATGGGGGTAAAAAGTACATGTAAAGCTAGATGTGTTCCTTTCCAGTATAACAGGCCTGATAAGGCAGGGTAATCTTTATTTACTTTGTTTACCTTGTATGCCGCACATCTACCAATATACGTACAGATTTGTCTAGAGCAGGGGTGTCAAACTCAAATTCATCGGGGGCCGCATCAGCAGTTTGGTCCCCATCAAAGGGCCGGTTGTATCTGTAGGTCTATGTGTCCACTCTTTATTATCATAAATTAATGTCACTGCATTCAATTATTACTGTTTTTTGTAATAATGTAAGTAATAACTAGCTCTGAAAGGGGGAGACGCAGAGAGAGAGCGCGAGGGGGGAGAGACGGAGAGAGGAGCAGAGAGAGGGGGAGACAGAGAGGGGAAATGGATAGTGAGGAGATAGGGATAGAGAGGGGGGAGACAGACAGAGAGCGAGAAAGGAGGAGAGACGGAGAGTGGGGGGAGACAGAGAGGAAGGAGATGCATAGAGGGGGATACATGAAGAGAGAGGGGGGGCAGAGGAGCGAGAGAGAGGAGGAGCAGCACTTTCCACTTGTACAACAATAGTATTGCATTTTCCTGCCTGGCATCAGTAGTGCTTACAATCAGGGGCTGTCACTGTGCATGGAGATGGCTGCCAGTGACTCTATGCATCCCTCCCATGAACTTTTGGCGCTGGTGACAATCAGGACCGGGGTGTAACAGCCAGGTGTCCGTGTGAACAGCAATAGAGAGAGGGACTTGGAATAGTTAAACAAGTCGGGCACATGCAGCATTTGAGTCTATGGTGGAGGAGCTGAAAGCAGAGCATCTCCTTCTCCCCCTCCGGCCGGGAGTCGGGACCCGAGTCACTGACTGTGCAGTGACTGTCTTAATGCACAGGGCTCCGGGGCACTGGTGGTGGGCAGACAGGCGCAGCGTTGGTGGCGGCATTAAATGAGTCAGTGAGACTCATTGTAATGCCGGAAGCTCGGGGACCTGAACCAGCCCCCACCGCGGGAACAGTCAGCCCCCCTGTCACCGCTGATTGTAACAGCTCAGAGCTAAAGCAGCATCACCACCCGGAGCTGGCCGCGGGATCACGGAGTACCCAGCCCCGATCCCCGGCTGCGGAACACTGGCAGCTCTCAGACCCCAACACCCTCCTCCAGCCGCAGGTTATCCACTGTCCGAAGCACAACTCACCAAATCGAGGAGAGCTGCGCCATCAAGTCCGCACTGGCAAGGCTCCACCTCCTATTTTTAAAGTTTGCAGCCGGGCCACAGAGCCATCAATCAATCTGGCAGGCTAGGGATTGGCTGCAGCGAAGCGCGTCCCACGGACCCACCCATGTTTGAAATGTGAGTCCGCGGGCCATCAGAGGAGGTCTGGCGGGCCTTGTGTTTGACACCCCTGGTCTAGAGTCTTAGGGGTTTATTCCTGAAGCAGTGAAAAGAGTGGAGAAGTGAGCTACTGGAGAAGTTGCCCATGGCAACCAATCAGCTTCTCTGTATAATTGTATAGTATGCAAATTATATATGTTACTTCAGTGCTGATTGGCTCTTCTCCTCCACTGGCTCACTTCTCCACAGTTTTCACTGCTTCATGAATAGACCCCTTATTGTTTTACATCTTCATCTGTTGTATAGTGTATATTGCAGAGATCACAGCAGATGGAAGAAACAGCTAAACATTAGAATTGAGTATCATCAAGATGTTTTTTCTTAGTCCATATTTGCTTCTGAATTGATTCGTATGATGAAACAACACAGCTTAAAGTTGCATATGACGCTTTAAATAAAAGGTTCTTGAACCTTTTCAAACACAAACTATAGTCCTTGGAAAAGATGCCCGTGCTTTCCATATATGACATGCTTGTTTTCCACAGGTTGCATATGATATCATTCAAAAGTTTGCGGTCACCCAGACAATTTCGTGTTTTACGTGAAAACTGACTTATTTATCAAATGTTACAAAATGAAAATAAGAATTTACTCACCGGTAATTCTATTTCTCATAGTCCGTAGTGGATGCTGGGGACTCCGTAAGGACCATGGGGGATTAGCGGCTCCGCAGGAGACTGGGCACAACTACAAAGAAAGCTTTAGACTACTGGTGTGCACTGGCTCCTCCCACTAAGACCCTCCTCCAGACCTCAGTTAGGATACTGTGCCCGGAAGAGCTGACACAATTAGGAAGGATTTTGAATCCCGGGTAAGACTCATACCAGCCACACCAATCACACCATATAACTCGTGATACAATACCCAGTTAACAGCATGATAACGACTGAGCCTCTCAACAGATAGCTCAACAATAACCCTTTAGTTAAGCAATAACTATATACAAGTATTGCAGACAATCCGCACTTGGGATGGGCGCCCAGCATCCACTACGGACTATGAGAAATAGAATTACCGGTGAGTATATTCTTATTTTCTCTAACGTCCTAAGTGGATGCTGGGGACTCCGTAAGGACCATGGGGATTATACCAAAGCTCCCAAACGGGCGGGAGAGTGCGGATGACTCTGCAGCACCGAATGAGAGAACTCAAGGTCCTCCTCAGCCAGGGTATCAAATTTGTAGAATTTAGCAAACGTGTTTGCCCCTGACCAAGTAGCAGCTCGGCAAAGTTGAAGAGCCGAGACCCCTCGGGCAGCCGCCCAAGAAGAGCCCACTTTCCTCGTGGAATGGGCTTTTACTGATTTAGGATGCGGCAGTCCAGCCGCAGAATGTGCAAGCTGAATCGTACTACAGATCCAGCGAGCAATAGTCTGCTTAGAAGCAGGTGCACCCAACTTGTTGGGCGCATACAGGATAAAGAGCGAGTCAGTCTTTCTGACTCCAGCTGTCCTGGAAACATACATTTTTAGGGCCCTGACTACATCCAACAACTTGGAAGCCTCCAAGTCTTTTGTAGCCGCAGGCACCACGATCGGTTGGTTCAGATGAAAAGCTGATACCACTTTGGGGAGAAACTGGGGACGAGTCCTCAATTCTGCCCTATCCATATGGAAAATCGGATAAGGGCTTGTACATGACAAAGCCGCCAATTCTGAAACACGCCTGGCCGAAGCCAAGGCCAACAACATGACCACTTTCCACGTGAGATATTTTAAATCCACGGTTTTCAGTGGCTCAAACCAATGTGACTTTAGGAAATCCAACACCACGTTGAGATCCCAAGGTGCCACTGGAGGCACAAAAGGGGGCTGAATATGCAGCACTCCCTTAACAAAAGTCTGAACTTCAGGTAGTGAAGCCAATTCTCTCTGGAAGAAAATCGATAAAGCCGAAATCTGGACCTTAATGGAACCCAATTTAAGGCCCATAGTCACCCCTGACTGTAGGAAGTGCAGGAACCGGCCCAGCTGAAATTCTTCCGTTGGGGCCTTCCTGGCCTCACACCACGCAACATATTTTCGCCATATGCGGTGATAATGGTTCGCGGTTACTTCTTTCCTAGCTTTTATCAGCGTAGGAATGACTTCCTCCGGAATGCCCTTTTCCTTCAGGATCCGGTGTTCAACCGCCATGCCGTCAAACGCAGCCGCGGTAAGTCTTGGAACAGACAGGGCCCCTGCTGCAGCAGGTCCTGTCTGAGCGGTAGAGGCCATGGGTCCTCTGACATCATTTCTTGAAGTTCCGGATACCACGCTCTTCTTGGCCAATCCGGAACAATGAGTATAGTTCTTACTCCTCTTCTCCTTATTATCCTCAGTACCTTTGGTATGAGAGGAAGAGGAGGGAACACATAAACCGATCGGTACACCCACGGTGTTACTAGAGCGTCCACAGCTATCGCCTGCGGGTCTCTCGACCTGGCGCAATATTTTTCTAGCTTTTTGTTTAGGCGGGACGCCATCATGTCCACCTGTGGTTTTTCCCACCGGTTTACAATCATTTGAAAGACTTCTGGATGAAGTCCCCACTCTCCCGGGTGGAGGTCGTGCCTGCTGAGGAAGTCTGCTTCCCAGTTGTCCACTCCCGGAATGAACACTGTTGACAGTGCTAACACGTGATTTTCCGCCCATCGGAGAATCCTTGTGGCTTCTGCCATCGCCGTCCTGCTTCTCGTGCCGCCCTGTCGATTTACATGGGCGACTGCCGTGATGTTGTCTGACTGGATCAGTACCGGCTGGTTTTGAAGCAGGGGTTTTGCCTGACTTAGGGCATTGTAAATGGCCCTTAGTTCCAGAATATTTATGTGCAGGGAAGTCTCCTGACTTGACCATAGTCCTTGGAAGTTTCTTCCCTGTGTGACTGCTCCCCAGCCTCGAAGGCTGGCATCCGTGGTCACCAGGACCCAGTCCTGTATGCCGAATCTGCGGCCCTCTTGAAGATGAGCACTCTGCAGCCACCACAGCAGAGACACCCTTGTCCTTGGAGACAGGGTTATCAGACGATGCATCTGAAGATGCGATCCGGACCACTTGTCCAACAGGTCCCACTGAAAGGTTCTTGCATGAAACCTGCCGAATGGAATCGCTTCGTAGGAAGCTACCATTTTCCCCAGGATCCGCGTGCAGTGATGCACCGACACCTGTTTTGGTTTTAGGAGGCCTCTGACTAGAGATGACAGCTCCTTGGCCTTCTCCTCCGGGAGAAACACTTTTCTCTGTTCTGTGTCCAGAACCATCCCTAGGAACAGCAGGCGTGTCGTAGGGACCAGCTGTGACTTTGGAATGTTTAGAATCCAGCCGTGCTGTTGCAGCACTTCCCGAGATAGTGCTACCCCTACCAATAACTGTTCTCTGGACCTCGCTTTTATCAGGAGATCGTCCAAGTACGGGATAATTAAAACTCCCTTCCTTCGAAGGAGTATCATCATTTCCGCCATTACCTTGGTAAAGACCCTCGGAGCCGTGGAGAGACCGAATGGCAACGTCTGGAATTGGTAATGACAATCTTGTACAACAAACCTGAGGTACTCCTGGTGAGGATGGTAAATGGGGACATGTAGGTAAGCATCCTTGATGTCCAGCGATACCATGTAATCTCCCTCGTCCAGGCTCGCAATAACCGCCCTGAGCGATTCCATCTTGAACTTGAATTTTTTGATATGTGTTCAAGGATTTCAAATTTAAAATGGGTCTCACCGAACCGTCCGGTTTCGGTACCACAAACATTGTGGAATAGTAACCCCTTCCTTGTTGAAGTAGGGGCACCTTTACTATCACTTGTTGTGAATACAGCTTTTGAATTGCCTGTAACACTGTTTCCCTGCCTGAAGGAGTGGTTGGCAAGGCAGATTTGAGGAAACGGCGGGGGGGAGACGTCTCGAATTCCAGTTTGTACCCCTGAGATACTATTTGAATGATCCAGGGATCCACCCGTGAGCGAGCCCACTGCTTGCTGAAATGCTTGAGACGGGCCCCCACCGTACCTGGCTCTGCCTGTGGAGCCCCAGCGTCATGCTGTGGACTTAGAGGAAGCAGGGGAGGACTTTTGCTCCTGGGAACTGGCTGTATGCTGCAGCTTTTTCCCTCTGCCTCTGGGCAGAAAGGACGCGCCTTTAACCCGCTTGCCCCTATTGGGCCGAAAGGACTGTACCTGATAATACGGTGCTTTCTTTGGTTGTGAGGGAACATGGGGCAAAAATGTAGACTTCCCAGCTGTTGCTGTGGAAACGAGGTCCGAGAGACCATCCCCGAACAATTCCACACCCTTATAAGGCAGAACTTCCATGTGTCGTTTGGAATCTGCATCACCTGTCCACTGCCAAGTCCATAACCCTCTCCTGGCAGAAATGGACATTGCACTAATTTTGGGAGCCAGCCGGCAAATATCCCTCTGTGCATCCCTCATGTATAAAAGTGCATCTTTTATATGCTCTACGTTCAGCAAAATAGTGTCCCTGTCTAGGGTATCTATATTTTCTGACAGGGAATCTGACCACGCAGCAGCAGCGCTGCACATCCTGGCTGAAGCTATAGCCGGTCTCAGTATCACACCTATGTGTGTATATATAGATTTCAGGATAGCCTCCTGCTTTCTATCAGCAGATTCCTTCAGGGCGGCCGTATCCGGAGACGGTAGTGCCACCTTTTTTGACAAGCGTGTGAGCGCTTTATACACCCTAGGGGATGTTTCCCAGCGTGACCTATCCTCTGGCGGGAAAGGGTACGCCATTAGTAACCTCTTAGAAATTACCATCTTTTTATCAGGGGAAGCCCATGCTTCTTCACACCCCTCATTTAACTCTTCAGATGGAGGAAAAGCTACTGGTAGTTTTTTCTCTCCAAACATTATACCCTTTTTTGTGGTACCGGGGGTAACATCAGAAATGTGCAACACATTTTTCATTGCCTCAATCATGTAACATGTGGCCCTACTGGAAGTTACATTAGTCTCTTTGTCGTCGACACTGGAGTCAGTATCCGTGTCGACATCTGTGTCAACCATCTGAGGTAGCGGGCGTTTTAGAGCCCCTGATGGTTTTTGAGACGCCTGGGCAGGCACAGGCTGAGAAGCCGGCTGTCCCACATTAGGTATGTCGTCAAACCTTTTATGTAAGGAGTCGACACTATCGCGTAATTCCTTCCACAGCACCATCCACTCAGGTGTCGACTCCGCAGGGGGTGACATCACATTTACAGGCATCTGCTCCGCCTCCACATAAGCCTCCTCATCAAACATGTTGACACAGCCGTACCGACACACCGCAAACACACAGGGAATGCTCTGACAGGACAGGACCACACAAAGCCCTTTGGGGAGACCGAGAGAGAGTATGCCAGCACACACCAGAGCGCTATATAACACTGGGATCCCACTATCAATGAGTGTTTTCCCTATAGCTGCTTTTTTTTATATATATATTACATATATATGTATGTATACTGCGCCTAAATTTAGTGCCCCCCCCTCTCTTTTTTACCCTTCTGTAGTTTTCTCAGACTGCAGGGGAGAGCCAGGGAGCTTCCTTCCAGCGGAACTGTGAGGGAAAAATGGCGCCAGTGTGCTGAGGGAGAAGCCCCGCCCCCTTTTCGGCGGACTTTCTCCCGCTTTTTCTGTGATACTGGCAGGGGTAATTTTACATCTATATAGCCTCTGGGACTATATATGATGTATATTTTGCTAGCCAAGGTGTTATCTATTGCCCTCAGGGCGCCCCCCCCCCAGCGCCCTGCACCCATCAGTGACCGAAGTATGAGGTGTACATGAGGAGCAATGGCGCACAGCTGCAATGCTGTGCGCTAACTTGGTGAAGACTGAAGTCTTCTGCCGCCGATTTTCCGGACCTTCTTCGTGCTTCTGGCTCTGTAAGGGGGACGGCGGCGCGGCTCCGGGAACGAACACCAAGGTCGGGTCCTGCGGTCGATCCCTCTGGAGCTAATTGTGTCCAGTAGCCTAAGAAGCCCAACCTACCACCTGTTAGGTAGGTTTGCTTCTTCTCCCCTTAGTCCCTCGCTGCAGTGAGTCTGTTGCCAGCAGATCTCACTGAAAATAAAAAAACCTAAATATACTTTCTTTCTAGGTGCTCAGGAGAGCCCCTAGTGTGCATCCAGCTCGGCCGGGCACAAGAATCTAACTGAGGTCTGGAGGAGGGTCTTAGTGGGAGGAGCCAGTGCACACCAGTAGTCTAAAGCTTTCTTTGTAGTTGTGCCCAGTCTCCTGCGGAGCCGCTAATCCCCCATGGTCCTTACGGAGTCCCCAGCATCCACTTAGGACGTTAGAGAAAAGATATAGTCAATAATGATTTTTATTTGAAATAATAATTTTGCCCTTCAAACTGCTTTCGTCACAGAATGCTCCTTTTGCAGCAATTACAGCATTGGAGACCTTTGGCATTCTAGCTGTTAATTTGTTAAAGTAATCTGAAGAAAGTTCACCCCACGCTTCCTGATGCACCTCCAAAAAGTTGGATTGGCTTGATGGGCAGTTCTTGCGTACCATACGGTCAAGCTGTTCTCACAACAGCACAGTGGGGTTGAGATCTGGTGACTGCGCTGGCCACTCCATTACAGAGTACCAGCTGCCTGCTTCTTCCCCAAATAGTTATTGCATAATTTGGAGGTGTGCTTTGGGTCATTGTCCTGTTGGAGGAGGAAATTGGCTTCAATCAAGCGCTGTCCACAGGGTATGGCCTGGCCTGGCATTGCAAAATGGAGTGATAGCCTTCCTTATTCAAAATCCCTTTTACCTTGGTACAATTCTCCCACTTTACCAGCACCAAAGCAGCCCCAGACCATCACATTATCTCCACCATGCTTGACAGATGGCGTTGGGCACTCTTCCAGCATCTTTTCACTTGTTCTACGTCTCACAAATGTTCTTCTGTGTGATCCAAACACCTCAAACTAAAATTCGTCTGTCCACAACACACTTTTTCCAATCTTCCTCTGTCCAATGTCTGTGTTCTTTTACCCATATTAATCTTTTTCCTTTTATTGGCCAGGCTTTTTTTTTTTTTGCCACTTTGCCTAGAAGGCCAGCATCCCGGAGTCCCCTCTTCACTGTAAACGTTGACACTGTTACTCTTATGTACTTGTCTTCTTGCTCAGTTGTGCATCGGGGCCTCCCACTTCTTTCTACTCTGGTTAGAGCCTGTTTGTGCTGTTCTCTGAAGGGAGTAGTACACACCATTGTAGGAAATGTTAATTTTCTTGACAATTTCTCGCATGGAATAGACTTCATTTCGAAAGAACAAGAATAGACTATCGAGTTTTACATGAAAGTTCTTTGGCCTTTTTTAGACTATAATCGAACCCACAAATGTGATGCTCCAGATACTCAACTAGCTCAAAATAAGGCCAGTTTTATAGCTTCTCTAACGAGCAAACCCATTTTCAACTGTGCTAACCTAATTGCACAAGGGTTTCCTAATGATCCATTAGTCTTCTAACGCGATTAGCAAACACAATTGGGTCGATTCAATTCACTGACAGTTGAATAGCGCCGGGAGTTAGCTCCAGGCGCTATTCAATACAGCGACAAGTGACCCTCAATTGTCGGGAATTCTTCTCTCACCCCCGGCGGATGAGAGAAGAAATGCAACAAAAGTGCTGCCGCAAGGCTGATTCTGTTGGGAATCAGCATCGCGGTGGGGAGTTAAATCGGACAATACCCGTTCTCCCGACAATTCAACCTGTTAAGTCAGTGAATTGAATTGACCCCACTGTACAATTAGAACACTGGAGTGATGTTTGCAGGAAATGGGCCTCTATACACCTACTGTGTGTAGATTTCTCAAACTTCCTAGAGGATGCTGGGGACTCCGTAAGGACCATGGGGTATAGACTGGATCCGCAGGGGACATGGGCACACTATAAGACTTTCAATGGGTGTGAACTGGCTCCTCCCTCTATGCCCCTGCTCCAGACCTCAGTTAGACTCTGTGCCCAGGAGTGACTGGACACGCACTAGGGGAGCTCTACAGAGTTTCTCTAAAGACTTTATTGTTAGGTTATTTATTTTCAGGGAGACCTGCTGGCTACAGGCTCCCTGCATCGTGGGACTGAGGGGAGAGAAGTCAGACCTACTTCTTCTTAGTTAAAGGCTCTGCTTCTTAGGCTACTGGACACCATTAGCTCCAGAGGGTTCGATCACTTGGTTCGCCTAGCTGCTTGTTCCCGGAGCCGCATCGTCACCCCCCTCACAGAAGAAAGAAGCCGGGTGAGTATAAGAAGACTTTAGTGACGGCAGAAGACTTCAGTAGTGGAGGTACAGCGCAGCGGTCGCGCTGCGCTCCATGCTCCCACACACCAATGGCACTCACAGGGTGCTGGGGGGGGGGGGGGCGCCCTGGGCAGCAAGTTACTGAAAGTCAAAAAGGCTGGCAATTGTGGCATATTCGGTGCCCGGGCACCGTGTCCGATACCCCCGCCGGTTTAATGCAGTGGTCGCGCTGCGCGCCATTTCTCCCACACACCAACAGCTTTGCGAGGGCGCAGGGGGGGCGCCCTGGGTAGCAATATATATATATAAAAAAGCATGTATACAGTATTTCTCTTGCGTCCTAGGGGATGCTGGGGACTCCGTAAGGACCATGGGGAATAGACGGGCTCCGCAGGAGACATGGGCACTAAAAAGAACTTTAGATATGGGTGTGCACTGGCTCCTCCCTCTATGCCCCTCCTCCAGACTTCAGTTTGATACTGTGCCCAGAGGAGACTGGGTGCATTACAGGGAGCTCTCCTGAGTTTCCTGAAAGAAATTTTGTTAGGGTTTTTATTTTCAGGGAGCTTGCTGGCAACAGGCTCCCTACATCGAGGGACTGAGGAGAGAGAAGCAGACCTACTTAACTGCTAGGCTCTGCTTCTTAGGCTACTGGACACCATTAGCTCCAGAGGGAGTCGGAACGCAGGTCTCTCCTAGCTGTTCGTCCCGGAGCGCGCCGCCGTCCTCCTCACAGAGCCGGAAGATAGAAGCCGGGTGAGTATGAGAAGAAAGAAGACTTCGGATATTCACTGAGGTACAGCGCAGCGGTAACGCTGCGCGCCATTGCTCCCGCACAACACACACACACACGGCAGGCACTGTAAGGGCGCAGGGGGGGCGCCCTGGGCAGCAATTAAACCTCTGGTCTGGCAAAATCAGGACATATATGGGCTCTGCACTGTATATTTGAGATCCCCCGCCAGTTTTTGAAAGAAATCAAGCGGGACCGAAGCCCGCCGCTGGGGGGGCGGAGCTTGATCCTCAGCACTCACCAGCGCCATTTTTCTCCACATCACACGCTGAGAAGCTGGCTCCCCGGACTCTCCCCTGCTGAACATGGTCGCTATCTGGGTAATTTTTTTTCCCTGGGTCATTGGCGCTGGGTGTGTGCTGGCATACTCTCTCTCTGTCTCTCCAAAGGGCCTTGTGGAGGAACTGTCTCCAGTTAAGAGAATTCCCTGAGTGTGTGGTGTGTCGGTACGCGTGTGTCGGCATGTCTGAAGCGGAAGGCTCTTCTAGGGAGGAGGTGGAGCAAATGAGTGTGGTGTCTCCGTCGGCAACGCCGACACCTGACTGGTTGGATATGTGGAATGTTTTAAATGCAAATGTGAATTTATTGCACAAAAGGTTGGACAAAGCTGAGTCCAGGGAGTGTACAGGGAGTCAAACCCTGCCTTTCACTATGTCGCAGGGACCTTCTGGGTCTCAAAAGCGCCCACTATCCCAAATAGTAAACACTGATACCGACACGGATTCCGACTCCAGTGTCGACTACGATGATGTAAAGTTGCAGCCAAAATTGGCTAAAAGTATTCATTATGTGATTATTGCTATAAAAGAGGTGTATCATATCACGGATGAACCCTCTCTCCCTGACACAAGGGTGCGCATGTATAAGGAGAAAAAACCTGAGGTAACCTTTCCCACATCTCATGAGCTGAACAAATTATTTGAAAAGGCATGGGAATCTCCAGACAAAAAACTGCGGATTCCCAAAAGGATTCTTATGGCGTATCCTTTCCCGACAAAGGACAGGATACGGTGGGAATCCTCCCCGAGGGTGGATAAAGAGTTGACACGCTTATCCAAAAACGTAGCGCTGCCATCTCAAGATACGGCAACCCTCAAGGATCCTGCTGATCGCAGGGAGGAGACCTACCTTGAAGTCTATTTACACACATACTGGTACCTTACTCAGACCGGCGATAGCGTCCGCTTGGGTTTGTAGCGCGGTAGCAGCGTGGACAGATACCTTATCTGCTGATATAGATACGCTGGATAAGGAAAACATTTTATTGACCCTGGGTCATATTAAGGATGCTGTCCTATATATGAGAGATGCTCAGAGAGACATTGGCCTACTGGGTTCCAGAGCCAACGCTATGGCGATTTCGGCTAGACGAGCCCTATGGACCCGACAATGGACGGGCGATGCCGACCCTATCCATTTTCTTTCAGAAGGAATTGGCTTCTCTCCCAGAAATCCAGACTTTTGTGAAGGGAGTGCTGCATATCCAACCTCCTTTTGTGCCCCCAGTGGCACCCTGGGATCTTAACGTGGTGTAGCTGTTCCTTAAGTCTCGCTGGTTTGAACCACTTAAAACGGTGGAATTAAAATATCTCACTTGGAAAGTGGTCATGTTGTTGGCCTTGGCATCGGCAAGGCGAGTGTCTGAGTTGGCGGCTTTATCTCACGAGCCCCTATCTGATTTTCCATGTGGATAGAGCAGAGTTGCAGACTCGTCCTCAATTTTTGCCCAAGGTGGTTACTTCTTTTCATATGAACCAACCTATTGTGGTGCCTGTGGCTACGCGGAACGTGGAGGATTCCGAGTCCCTTGATGTGGTCAGGGCATTGAAAATTTATGTGGCCAGAACGGCTTGGGTTAGGAAAACAGAGGCACTGTTTGTCCTGTATGCGGCCAACAAAGTGGGCGCTCCTGCTTCGAAGCAGACTATTGCTCGCTGGATCTGTAACACGATTCAGCAGGCTCATTCTACGGCTGGATTGCCGTTACCGAATTCTGTAAAGGCCCATTCCACTAGGAAGATGGGCTCTTCTTGGGCGGCTACCCGAGGTGTCTCGGCGTTACAGCTGTGCCGATCTGCTACTTGGTCGGGTTTAAACACCTTTGCAAAGTTCTACAAGTTTGATACCCTGGCTGATGAGGACCTCCGGTTTGCTCAATCGGTGCTGCAGAGTCATCCGCACTCTCCCGCCCGTTTTGGAGCTTTGGTATAATCCCCATGGTCCTTACGGAGTCCCCAGCATCCTCTAGGACGTAAGAGAAAATAAGATTTTAAACCTACCGGTAAATCTTTTTCTCCTAGTCCGTAGAGGATGCTGGGCGCCCGTCCCAGTGCGGACTACATCTGCAAGACTTGTATATAGTTTTTGCTTACTTAAGGGTTACAGTGATTGCGCTGAGACGAAAAAAAAGTGGGTCCCAGGGACCCCTCACTTTTAAAAATTGGGGTCCTAACTGTCCTTTTGTGGGTCCCATCGGAATGAAGGTTCTTATTAATTATTCAAATATAAAAACACAACAACAAAACAAAAACTTAGGCGTCTGGCTTTGTGGGGAAGGGGCTTGGCCACATAATAGTGGCAATTCACATTACACCACACAGTAGTGCCGCTTATACACACTGCGCCAGGCAGAGCACATTATACACACTGCGCCAGGCAGAGCACATTATACACACTGCGCCAGGCAGAGCACATTATACACACTGCGCCAGGCAGAGCACATTATACGCATTGCACCAGGTAGAGCACATTATAGACATTGCACCAAGCAGAACCACCTATACACTTTGCGCCAGGCAGAGCACGCTATACACTTTGCGCCAGGCAGAGCACGCTATACACTTTGCGCCAGGCAGAGCACGCTATACACTTTGCGCCAGGCAGAGCACGCTATACACTTTGCGCCAGGCAGAGCACGCTATACACTTTGCGCCAGGCAGAGCACGCTATACACTTTGCGCCAGGCAGAGCACGCTATACACTTTGCGCCAGGTATAACCAGCTATACACTTTGCGCCAGGTATAACCAGCTATACACTTTGCGCCAGGTATAACCAGCTATACACTTTGCGCCAGGTATAACCAGCTATACACTTTGCGCCAGGTATAACCAGCTATACACTTTGCGCCAGGTATAACCAGCTATACACTTTGCGCCAGGTATAACCAGCTATACACTTTGCGCCAGGTATAACCAGCTATACACTTTGCGCCAGGTATAACCAGCTATACACTTTGCGCCAGGTATAACCAGCTATACACTTTGCGCCAGGTATAACCAGCTATACACTTTGCGCCAGGTATAACCAGCTATACACTTTGCGCCAGGTATAACCAGCTATACACTTTGCGCCAGGTATAACCAGCTATACACTTTGCGCCAGGTATAACCAGCTATACACTTTGCGCCAGGTATAACCAGCTATACACTTTGCGCCAGGTATAACCAGCTATACACTTTGCGCCAGGTATAACCAGCTATACACTTTGCGCCTGGCAGAGCACATTATATACATTGCGCCAGGCAGAGCACGTTATACACTTTGCGACAGGCAGAGCACGTTATACACTTTGCGACAGGCAGAGCACGTTATACACTTTGCGACAGGCAGAGCACGTTATACACTTTGCGACAGACAGAGCACGTTATACACTTTGCGACAGACAGAGCACGTTATACACTTTGCGACAGACAGAGCACGTTATACACTTTGCGACAGACAGAGCACGTTATACACTTTGCGACAGGCAGAGCACGTTATATACATTGTGCCAGGCAGAGCACGTTATATACATTGCACCAGGTAGAACCACCTATACAACCACTGAGCCAGGCAGATCACGTTATACATTTTAAACGGGGAGAAGCTGCGGGCAGCGCGATTGAATGGGGAGAAGCTACCAGTGGTGATTTGATGGCAAGAGAGGCACTGAAACAGTATTATTAGCAGAGACACACTGGTCACTCAGAGACCTCTCTGCTTGTAGTGCGTAAAACGCGATATAGCGCATATTTTGCAATCAGTGACTATAGTGGGAAGAGAGTGAGGTGGGTGTAGGGGGAAGAGAGAGGGGGGCTGTAGGGGGAATAGAGAAACTGACTGAGGGGGGAGACAGAGAAGAAGAGAGACGGACAGAGAGAGGGGGCGGGACGGACAGAGAGAGAGAGGTGGGGAGACAGAGAGGGAACGAGACGGACACAGAGAGAGAGGGGGAACGAGACGGACAGAGAGAGAGGGGGAACGAGACGGACAGAGAGAGAGAGGGGGAACGAGACGGACAGAGAGAGGGAATGAAAGAGAGAGGGAACGAGGAGACAGGCAGAGAGAAAGAGGGAACGAGGAGACGGACAGAGAGAGGGGGAACGAGGAGACGGACAGAGAGAGAGGGAACGAGGAGACGGAGAGAGAGGGAACGAGGAGACGGACAGAGAGAGAGGGAACGAGGAGACGGAGAGAGAGAGAGTGAGAGAGAGAGAGAGAGAACGAGACGGCCAGAGAGAGCGGGAGAGAGAGAGAACGAGACGGAGAGAGAGAGAGAACGAGACGGAGAGAGAGAGAGAACGAGACGGAGAGAGAGAGAGAACGAGACGGAGAGAGAGAGAGAACGAGACTGAGAGAGAGAGAGAACGAGACGGAGAGAGAGAGAGAGAACGAGACGGAGAGAGAGAGAACGAGACGGAGAGAGAACGAGACGGAGAGAGAACGAGACGGAGAGAGAGAGAGAGAGAACGAGACGGAGAGAGAGAGAGAGAGAACGAGACGGAGAGAGAGAGAGAGAGAGAGAACGAGACGGAGAGAGAGAGAGAGAGAGAGAACGAGACGGAGAGAGAGAGAGAGAACGAGACGGAGAGAGAGAGAGAACGAGACGGAGAGAGAGAGAACGAGACGGAGAGAGAGAGAACGAGACGGAGAGAGAGAACATGATGGAGAGATAGAGGGAACGAGACGGACAGAGCGAGAGAGAAAGGGTGGAGATCGAGAGAGGGGATAGATGGAGGCAGGGGAAAGGGAGTGTTTGAGAGAGGGGCTTGTACTACTGTCACATTGCTTGAAGTCAGTGGTGTATGGACACGACTGCCAGTGCCTCTGCAAATTCCTCCGATGGACTTTTGGAGCCGGGGACGGTCAGGACAGGGGCATACCTCCCAACTGTCCCAATTTTTGCGGGACAGTCCCGCTGTCCCACCCGTGGCCAGCAGTGTCCCGCGGTGCTGGGGGGGACATTTGGGAGGCTTTTGCACTCACAGCAGAGCCGAGTGAATAGACGCTGTGCGCATGCGCACACAGCGTCTATTCATGGAGGTACTGGGGGCATGCCAGCAGCTCACTGAGCGCTGGCCATGCCCCCCTAGTAACAAGAATGGGGCCGTGGCTCGCGATCGCGGAATTGCCGTGAGGCCACGCCCCTTTATGCAAAGCCACACCCATTTTTTATGTAGACACGCCCCTTTTCGGCGCGGAAGTCCCTTTTGACAATTTTGAAAGTTGGGAGGTATGCAGGGGTGTAATAGAAGTAGGCAAGGGCTGAGAGAGCGGCCCCTGTCCTCCCCTTCCAGCCCGGTGTCTGTGTCAGCAGCAATAGAGGGGGAGTTTAGATTAGTAAAATAGGTACGGAGGAGAAGGAGAGCGGACCTTTTACTGGTCGGGAGACAGGACACGAGTGACTGGCTGTGCAGTGCTGGTCTTAACACACGGGCTCTGGGGCACTGGTGGTGGGCGGGCGAACAGGCGCAGCGCTGTTCGCGGCATTTAATGAGTCAAAGAGACTCGTTGTAGTGCCGTCCCTGAACCAGCCCCCACCGCGGGAACAGACAGCCCCCCTCTCCCCACGCCACT
>NC_086445.1:492564923-492589923 GCF_028390025.1 Pseudophryne corroboree | reverse complement strand
TAATTGTTTTATAGGCTGAACATTGTAAATGTGGTTATAACAAATAGAGACCACAACAGCATAATCTTACAGTTTGCACTCCTATGAGGGTATGTATAATCAATTATTTTTCTGGCCCTTCTTTGGAGTGAATTATCCCCCATCTGTATAGGGGATTAATTGACGGATAAAGCATATATATATATATATATATATATATATATATATATATATATATATATATATATATATATATATATATATATATATATATATATATATATATATTATAGGCTGGACCCATGGTGAATACTGATACATTCAGCGTGATCATTTGATTTTAAATCCTTTTTGGTATGTACTTATGAATATTTAAATACCAGTTTGGATTATTTGCAAGTATTCTGTAGTTATATGAGGCACAATTGTATGGAAATTCTCCAATAATGTTATTATTGTATACACTGGTAATAATATGACCAATATATATGGTCTTTTATCAACCCTATAAATTCCGGCATCTGTATTTTTGTAGTTAATATCATACATCATTATTAAGTTGATTATGTCCATATATAATTGTTTCCATGAATATTAACGAGATCCATTTAATCCATCTATATAGATCCATTTAAATTTTATTTACCACCCCCCCTTCCCTATAGTAGTGGATTATTTAATTACCCTTATTATGCAATTAATTAATTAATTTTCATTATGATATGGTTTTTTCAGAAATTGATTGTGGGACTAATTACACCGTAAAAATCGGTTTTTGGCCCCTACTTTGATTGGTATGTATCAAACACTATTTTCAGATTATGATCAACATGGTATATTGTAAAAATAATTTTTCTTATTCGATTCATATCTATTATATAGACATGAACCCCTGATGAAGTCCTTGGGACGAAACGCGTCGGGTAGTGTTTCTTGTGAAAACATCAGACATCCTATATAATATACCACTTGATGGGATATACTGTCTGTATCATGTCTTCAACAACATTGTAAACTGCATTTCTCTATCGTCCTAAGTGGATGCTGGGGTTCCTGAAAGGACCATGGGGAACAGCGGCTCCGCAGGAGACAGGGCACAAAAAAGTAAAGCTTTTACCAGATCAGGTGGTGTGCACTGGCTCCTCCCCCTATGACCCTCCTCCAGACTCCAGTTAGATTTTGTGCCCGAACGAGAAGGGTGCAATCTAGGTGGCTCTCCTAAAGAGCTGCTTAGAGAAAGTTTAGCTTAGGTTTTTTACTTTACAGTGAGTCCTGCTGGCAACAGGATCACTGCAACGAGGGACTTAGGGGAGAAGTAGTGAACTCACCTGCGTGCAGAGTGGATTTGCTGCTTGGCTACTGGACACTAGCTCCAGAGGGACGATCACAGGTACAGCCTGGATGGTCACCGGAGCCGCGCCGCCGGCCCCCTTGCAGACGCTGAAGAGAGAAGAGGTCCAAAATCGGCGGCTGAAGACTCCTCAGTCTTCTTAAGGTAGCGCACAGCACTGCAGCTGTGCGCCATTTTCCTCTCAGCACACTTCACACAACAGTCACTGAGGGTGCAGAGCGCTGGGGGGGGCGCTCTGAGAGGCAAATAAAAACCTTATTAGAGGCAAAAAATACCTCACATATAGCCCACAGAGGCTATATGGAGATATTTAACCCCTGCCTAACTTCAAAAATAGCGGGAGACGAGCCCGCCGAAAAAGGGGCGGGGCCTATCTCCTCAGCACACAGCGCCATTTTCTCTCACAGAAAAGCTGGAGAGAAGGCTCCCAGGCTCTCCCCTGCACTGCACTACAGAAACAGGGTTAAAACAGAGAGGGGGGGCACTGATTTTGGCGATATTGTATATATATAAAAGATGCTATAAGGGAGAAACACTTATATAAGGTTGTCCCTATATAATTATAGCGTTTTTGGTGTGTGCTGGCAGACTCTCCCTCTGTCTCCCCAAAGGGCTAGTGGGTCCTGTCCTCTGTCAGAGCATTCCCGGTGTGTGTGCTGTGTGTCGGTACGTGTGTGTCGACATGTATGAGGACGATGTTGGTGAGGAGGCGGAGAAATTGCCTGTAATGGTGATGTCACTCTCTAGGGAGTCGACACCGGAATGGATGGCTTATTTAGAGAATTACGTGAGAATGTCAACACGCTGCAAGGTCGGTTGACGACATGAGACGGCCGACAATCTATTAGGACCGGTCCAGGCGTCTCAGAAACACCGTCAGGGGTTTTAAAAACGCCCATTTACCTCAGTCGGTCGACACAGACACAGACACGGACACTGAATACAGTGTCGACGGTGAATAAACAAACGTATTTCTCATTAGGGCCACACGTTAAGGGCAATGAAGGAGGTGTTACGTGTTTCTGATACTACAAGTACCACAAGAAAGGGTATTATGTGGGAGTGAAAAAACTACCTGTAGTTTTTCCTGAATCAGATAAAATAAAATGAAGTGTGTGATGATGCGTAGGGTTACCCCGATAGCAAATATTGGCGTTATACCCTTTCCCGCCAGAAATTAGGGTACGTTGGGAAACACCCCTTAGGGTGATAAGGCGCTCACACGCTTATCAAGTGGCGTTACCGTCTCCAGATACGGCCGCCCTCAAGGAGCCAGCTGATAGGAAGCTGGAAAAATATCCTAAAAAGTATATACACACATACGGTGGTTATACTGCGACCAGCGATCGCCATCAGCCTGGAGATGCAGTGCTGGGTTGGCTTGGTCGGATTCCCTGACTGAAAATATTTTATTTATGTAGAGCATTTAATAGGATGCATTCTATATATATGTATGTGAGATGCACAGAGGGATATTTGCTCTCTGGCATCAAGATAAGTGCGTTGTCCATATCTCCCAGAAGATGTCAGGGACACGACAGTGGTCAGGTGATACAGATCCCATACGGCAGATGGAAGTATTGCTGTATAAAGGGAAGGAGTTATTTGGGGGTCGGTCCATCGGACCTGGGGACCACAGCAACAGCTGGGAAATCCAACCTTTTTTACCCCAAGTTACATCTCAGCTAAAAAAGACACCGTCTTTTCAGCCTCAATCTTTCCTTTCCCATGAGGGCATGCAGGCAAAAGGCCAGTCATATCTGCCCAGACATAGAGGTAAGGGAAGTAGACTGCAGCAGGCAGCCCTTTCCCAGGAAAAGAAGCCCTCCACCGCGTCTGCCAAGTCCTCAGCATGACGCTGGGGCCGTGCAAGCGGACTCAAGGTGGGGGGGTAGTCTCAAGAGTCTCAGGGCGCAGTGGGATCACTCGCAAGTTGACCCCTAGATCGTACGAGTATTATCCCAGGGGTAAAGATTGGAGAGTCGAGACATCTTCTCCTCGCAGGTTCCTGAAGTCTGCTTTACCAACGGCTCCCTCCGACAGGGAGGCAGCATTGGAAACAATTCACAAGCTGTATATCCAGCAGGTGATAATCAAAGTACCCCTCCTACGACAAGGAAAAGGGTATTATTTTTCCACACTATATTGTGGTACTGAAGCCAGACGGCTTGGTGACACATAGTCTAAATCTAAAATGTTTTGAACACTTACATAAAAGGTTCAAATCGAGATAAAGTCACTCAGAGCAGTGATAGCGAACCGGAAAAAAGGGGACTATATGGTGTCCCTGGACATCAAGGATTACCTCCATGTCCAAATTTTGTCCTTCTCATCAAGGGTACCTCTGGTTCGTGGTACAGAACTGTCAATATCAGTTTCAGACGATGCCGTTTGAATTATCCACGGCACCCCGGGCCTTTTTACCAAGGTAATGGCCGAAAAGATGTTTCTTCAAAGAAAAAAGGCATCTAAATTATCCCTTACTTGCACGACCTAAAAAGGGCAAGTTCCAGAGAACAGTTGGAGGTCGGAAGAGCACTATCTAAAGTAGTTCTTCGACGGCACGACTGGATTCTAAATATTCCAAGAATCGCAGCTTTTTTCCGACGATACGTCTGCTGTTCCTAGGGATGATTCTGGACACGGTTCAGAAAAAGGTTTTTCTTCCCGAGGAAAAAGCCAAGGAGTTATCCGACCTGTCAGGAACCTCCTAAAACCAGGAAAGGTGTCTGTACATCAATGCACAAGAGTCCTGGGAAAAATGGTGGCTTTTTACGAAGCAATTCCATTCGGCAGATTCCATGCAAGAATTTTCCAAAGGGATCTGTTGGACAAATGGTCAGGGTCGCATCCTCAGATGCACCTGCGAATAACCCTGTCGCCAAGGACAAGGGTATATCTTCTGTGGTGGTTGCAAAAGGCTCATCTATTGGAGGGCCGCAGATTCGGCATACAGGATTTGATCCTGGTGACCACGGACGCCAGCCTGAGAGGTTGGGGAGCAGTCACACAAGGAAGAAACTTCCAGGGGGTATGGACGAACCTGGAAAAGTCTCTTCACATAAACATTCTGGTACTAAGAGCAATCTAAAATGCTCTAAGCCAGGCGGAACCACTCCTGCAAGGAAAACCGGTGTTGATTCAGTCGGACAACATCACGGCGGTCGCCCATGTAAACAGACAGGGCGGCACAAGAAGCAGGAGTGCAATGGCAGAAGCTGCCAAGATTCTTCGCTGGGCGGAGAATCACGTAATAGCACTGTCAGCAGTGTTCTTCCCGGGCGTGGACAACTGGGAAGCAGACTTCCTCAGCAGACACGATATTCACCCGGGAGAGTGGGGTCTTCATCCAGAAGTCTTCCACATGCTAATAAACTGTTGGGAAAGACCAATGGTAGACATGATGGCGTCTCGCCTCAACAAGAAACTGGACAAGTATTGCGCCAGGTCAAGAGATCCACAGGCAATAGCTGTGGACGCACTGGTAACACCTTGGGTGTACAAATCAGTATATGTGTTTCCTCCTCTGCCTCTCATACCAAAGGTATTGAAGATTATACGGTGAAGAGGAGTAAGAACAATACTAGTGGCTCCGGATTGGCCAAGAAGGACTTGGTACCCGGAACTTCAAGAGTTGGTCACGGACGACCCGTGCCCTCTACTTCTGAGAAGGGACCTGCTACAACAGGGTCCCTGTCTCTTTCAAGACTTACCGCGGCTGCGTTTGACGGCATGGCGGTTGAACGCCAGATCCTAAAAGGGAAAGGCATTCCAGAAGAAGTCATTCCTACCTTGATTAAGGCAAGGAAGGAAGTCACCGCGAAACATTATCACCGCATTTGGCGAAAATATGTCGCGTGGTGCGAGGATCGGAGTGTTCCGACGGAGGAATTTCAACTGGGTCGTTTCCTACATTTCCTACAATCAGGATTGTCTATGGGTCTCAAATTGAGATCTATTAAGGTTCAAATTTCGGCCCTGTCAATATTCTTCCAAAAAGAATTGGCCTCAGTTCCTGAGGTACAGACTTTTGTTAAAGGAGTACTGCATATACAGCCTCCTGTGGTGCCTCCGGTGGCACCGTGGGATCTAAATGTAGTTTTAGATTTCCTCAAATCCCATTGGTTTGAACCATTGAAAAAGGTGGATTTTAAATATCTCACATGGAAAGTGACTATGTTACTGGCCCTGGCTTCCGCCAGGAGAGTATCTGAATTGGCGGCTTTATCTTATAAAAGCCCTTATCTAATCTTCCATTCGGATAGGGCAGAACTGAGGACTCGTCCGCATTTTCTCCCTAAGGTGGTATCAGCGTTTCACCTGAACCAACCTATTGTGGTGCCTGCGGCCACTGGCGACTTGGAGGACTCCAAGTTGTTGGACGTTGTCAGAGCCTTAAAAATATACATTTCAAGGACGGCTGAAGTCAGAAAATCTGACTCGCTGTTGATACTATATGCACCCAACAAGTTGGGTGCCCCTGCTTCTAAGCAGACGATTGCTCGTTGGATTTGTAACACAATTCAACTTGCTCATTCTGTGGCAGGCCTGCCACAGCCTAAATCTGTTAAGGCCCATTCCACAAGGAAGGTGGGCTCATCTTGGGCGGCTGCCCGAGGGGTCTCGGCATTACAATTCTGCCGAGCAGCTACGTGGTCGGGGGAAAACACGTTTGTAAAATTCTACAAATTTGATACCCTGGCAAAAGAGGACTTGGAATTCTCTCATTCGGTGCTGCAGAGTCATCCGCACTCTCCCGCCCGTTTGGGAGCTTTGGTATAATCCCCATGGTCCTTTCAGGAACCCCAGCATCCACTTAGGACGATAGAGAAAATAAGAATTTACTTACCGATAATTCTATTTCTCGGAGTCCGTAGTGGATGCTGGGCGCCCATCCCAAGTGCGGATTATCTGCAATACTGTACATAGTTATTGTTAACAAATTCGGGTTATATTGTTAAGGAGCCATCTTTAAGAGGCTCTTTCTGTTATCATACTGTTAACTGGGTTTAGATCACAAGTTGTACGGTGTGATTGGTGTGGCTGGTATGAGTCTTACCCGGGATTCAAATTGCCTCCCTTATTGTGTACGCTCGTCCGGGCACAGTACCTAACTGGAGTCTGGAGGAGGGTCATAGGGGGAGGAGCCAGTGCACACCACCTGATCTGGTAAAAGCTTTACTTTTTTGTGCCCTGTCTCCTGCGGAGCCGCTGTTCCCCATGGTCCTTTCAGGAACCCCAGCATCCACTACGGACTCCGAGAAATAGAATTATCGGTAAGTAAATTCTTATTTTTTATTATATTTACCATTGGATTTTTATGTGATAATCTCTGTTCACTAAAAGTATAATGTACTTGGTGAATATGTGAATAAAATCTATTGTTTTTATCACTTTGCGGTCATAATCTGGAAGGATATTGTATGTACACAACATTTCTAGCTCCCTTTTGACATTTTGTATCGATATATATATATATATATATTCCTGTATGCCTGAAAGTAAATGCTGCGGTGCCCTCCAGGTGACTCTAGGTCACAATATGTAGCATGGGTAGAAGGTGGCACTCAAACAGACTCCTCATAGCAGATAATCAGGTAATTTATTAGACCAATGCAGCCGACATGTTTCGGGGCAAAACCCCCGTCCTCGGGGCCAAACAGCAAGTGAAAAACACAGTGTAAAACAACATACATATATACCAAAAAGCCAATAAACGTGAACATACTCACCTGTTTATCGGCGCCACCGCCAGCCACACCGCTCAGCTGTCTTCCGCGTCGCTGGATCATGGCGTGTCGGGTGCGCCGGAAGAACAGGGTAGTAACCATAGGAACGGCAAGAGCGTCCAGCAGGGCGCCACTGCTGTATCCCGGCTATCATCCTGTGAGACAATACAAGTAATGAATTAATATGCAAAAGACATAACAAACATAAGAATAAAAGCTAAAAAAATGGCACATGGTTAGCGCATTACTCATTTGGTTGGGCTGTCATCATAAATATAAATATAAACTTACAGTAGATGATTAATAAACTAGCTGACTTATCCCTAAGAAGGTAATCCGCAACCACAGAACTGTGTCTCCTAATCTTGGATTTATTATGGGCATATTTTGGGTACTACAAGAAGCATTGCAAGCTCATATGCTCATTTAGACCTCTAGGGGCTAGTGTACCAAGGGAAAATATCCATCGTGTTTCTTTCTGTAAAAGTCGCCTAGCCCTATTACCACCCCTAGGCATGATCGGTACATGATCAATAAGGGTGGCCCGTATGCTGGCCACCCCTTGTTTGGCTTGTAAACAGTGACGCGCAAACGGCTGCTCACTGGTACCTTTTTCATATGCTTTTTTGATGGCACTGCGATGCAGTGCCATCCTTTCTCTAAATTGGCGAATGGTCTTGCCCACATAGGCAAGACCACATGGGCAAGTTAATATATAGACTACATGTGTTGTTGTACACGTAAGTCTATGCATAATCCTTAATTTCTTACCAGAGTATGGGTGATTGAATGTAGTACCAGACACTAGGGTATTACAAGATATATATATATATATATATGAGTTGTGTAACAGCAGTGAAGTAGTCAGGTTTTGAGACTCTGTGATAGTGTAGGACCTGCATGAAGGTGGGGTACCTTGGCGAGCGGTATGCAGGCTTCCGTGCATTGGCCAATCCACCAACTAAACCCCCATCATTTATTTATTGAATTGTTGAGGATAAGTGAGTTTACTTTGGTGAGTGCTGGGTTCTTTGTTTGTATTTATTAGAGCGATGTGGTCATGGGCTACAAGCACCCCGCCCTGTGAGTGGTAAGTACAGCTGTGTACCCCGCTTTTGTGGTGGAGAGTGCTGTGTTACATGCACCCCACCCTGTGAGTGGTAAGTGCATAGCTGTGCCCCGCTTCTGGTGTGGTGAGTGCTGTGGTTTTTTTCTCTGTGTGTGTGTGTGTGTATGTGTATATATATATATATATATATATATATATATATATATATATATATATATATATTCATATTATGATTTATACTGAATGCTGAAGTAATAGTATTCCTTTTCATGTGCTGGTCGCTCTGTTGATAAAGCTCTAGGTCGGCCATGACGAGTTGGTCTCGGATGCTCTCAGGGAGTCTGAATGTTGTTTGCTTCCTGCCGCGGATAGAATGCTGTGAAAGTCAACTCCGGGTCGACACGGGGCCTTGTCACAAAGGATTGTATACAGGAAGCTAAGTGATATTTTATTTCTATGTTTTGGACTTATCTGCATTACATGCACACGGGGGAGTGTTTATATTCGGAAAGGCATCCGATAGCATTACCCTAATGAGAGAGGGGATGTTCCTTATGTTGGTTCTTCTCTAAAACATTGCGGCAGGCTGCCGGGCGTATATAGGAGGTGTTGCTGGGGGAATACTGAGGCTGACTCCGAGAGATACTGGAGTTTCTTCCTGGGACGGTGTACCGCTGTTTGGGGATGCCTCCGTTCAGTCAATCTCGACGGATACTCCTGGAAAATCTAACTTCGTGAGTTAGTCTGCTACCCAACGGTTGGTGACGCATTCATTTGTTGGATGCAATAGTTTTAACCGGTTCGATACCGCTCTTTTTTTCCTTTTCTTTGCAGACAGTAGAAGGTGAAAATAGGATTTTGGTACCGGTAAATCCTTTTCTCTTAGTCCGTAGAGGATGCTGGGGACTCCAAAAGGACCATGGGGTATAGACTGATCCGCAGGAGCTTGGGCACACTATAAAGACTTAAACTGGGTGTGAACTGGCTCCTCCCTCTATGCCCCTCCCCCAGACCTCAGTTAGAAAACTGTGCCCAGGAGAGATGGACATTTCGAGGAAAGAATTTATTGTTATAAACACGGTGAGTGTCATACCAGCTCACACCTCCAACACATCGTAGAACGTGGCATTCAGAAGAATACCAGCCAACGGCATGAACAAAACGCAGCCACATGCTGAGAGAATATGTAACACAAACCATGTGTCCACATAAGCAAAAATAAGACCCTGTATGCCATGGCATGACCAACTGTAGCAACCGCCTGACAGAGAAGACACACCACCAGGGTGTAACCAAAAGCAAAAACTGCAGACACAGTACGCACTGGGACGGGCGCCCAGCATCCTCTACGGACTAACAGAAAAGGATTTACCGGTAGGTACCAAAATCCTATTTTCTCTGACGTCCTAGTGGATGCTGGGACTCCGTCAGGACCATGGGGAATAGCGGCTCCGCAGGAGACAGGGCACAAAATTTAAAAGTTTGACCACTAGGTGGTGTGTACTGGCTCCTCCCCCTATGACCCTCCTCCAAGCCTCAGTTAGGTTTTTGTGCCCGTCCGAGCAGGGTGCAATCTAGGTGGCTCTCCTAAAGAGCTGCTTAGAAAAAGTTTGTTAGGTTTTTTATTTTCAGTGAGTCCTGCTGGCAACAGGCTCACTGCAACGAGGGACTTAGGGGAGAAGAAGTGAACTCACCTGCGTGCAGGATGGATTTGCTTCTTAGGCTACTGGACACTAGCTCCAGAGGGACGATCACAGGTACAGCCTGGATGGGTCACCGGAGCCGCGCCGCCGACCCCCTTGCAGATGCCAAATAGAGAAGAGGTCCAGAAACCGGCGGCAGAAGACGTCTCAGTCTTCATGAGGTAGCGCACAGCACTGCAGCTGTGCGCCATTGCTCTCCGCACACTTCACACCAGCGGTCACTGAGGGTGCAGGGCGCTGGGGGGGGCGCCCTGGGCAGCAATGTAATATACCTATTCTGGCTAAAATATATCACATATAGCCCCTGGGGCTATATGGATGTATTTAACCCCTGCCAGGTTCCAAAAAAACCGGGAGAAGAAGCCCGCCGAAAAGGGGGCGGGGCCTATTCTCCTCAGCACACAGCGCCATTTTCCTGCCCAGCTCCGCTGCGAGGAAGGCTCCCCGGACTCTCCCCTGCACTGCACTACAGAAACAGGGTAAAAACAGAGAGGGGGGGCACTTATTGGCGATATTTATAATATTTGAGCTGCTATAAAGGGAACACACTTATTAAGGTTGTCCCTATATATATTTATAGCGCTTGGGTGTGTGCTGGCAAACTCTCCCTCTGTCTCCCCAAAGGGCTAGTGGGGTCCTGTCTTCTATCAGAGCATTCCCTGTGTGTCTGCTGTGTCGGTACGTGTGTGTCGACATGTATGAGGACGATGTTGGCGTGGAGGCGGAGCAATTGCCTGTAATGTTGATGTCACCCCCTAGGGAGTCGACACCAGAATGGATGGCTTTGTTTATGGAATTACGGGATAGTGTCAGCACGCTACAAAAGTCGGTTGACGACATGAGACAGCCGGCAAACCAGTTAGTACCTGTCCAGGCGTCTCAGACACCGTCAGGGGCTGTAAAACGCCCTTTACCTCAGTCGGTCGACACAGACCCAGACACTGACACTGAATCCAGTGTCGACGGTGAAGAAACAAACGTATTTTCCAGTAGGGCCACACGTTATATGATCACGGCAATGAAGGAGGCTTTGCATATCTCTGATACTGCAAGTACCACAAAAAGGGGTATTATGTGGGGTCTGAAAAAACTACCTGTAGTTTTTCCTGAATCAGAGGAATTGAATGACGTGTGTGATGAAGCGTGGGTTACCCCTGATAAAAAACTGCTAATTTCAAAGAAGTTATTGGCATTATACCCTTTCCCGCCAGAGGTTAGGGCGCGCTGGGAAACACCCCCTAGGGTGGACAAGGCGCTCACACGTTTATCCAAACAAGTGGCGTTACCGTCTCCTGATACGGCCGCCCTCAAGGATCCAGCTGATAGGAGGCTGGAAAATACTCTAAAAAGTATATACACACATACTGGTGTTATACTGCGACCAGCAATCGCCTCAGCCTGGATGTGCAGTGCTGGGGTGGCTTGGTCGGATTCCCTGACTGAAAATATTGATACCCTGGATAGGGACAGTATTTTATTGACTATAGAGCAATTAAAGGATGCGTTCCTTTATATGCGAGATGCACAGAGAGATATCTGCACTCTGGCATCAAGAGTAAGTGCGATGTCCATATCTGCCAGAAGAAGTCTATGGACACGACAGTGGTCAGGCGATGCGGATTCCAAACGGCATATGGAAGTATTGCCGTATAAAGGAGAGGAATTATTTGGGGTCGGTCTATCGGATTTGGTAGCCACGGCAACAGCCGGGAAGTCCACCTTTTTACCTCAAGTCCCCTCCCAACAGAAAAAGCCGCAGTCTTTTCAGCCGCAGTCCTTTCGTTCCTATAAGAACAAGCGAGCAAAAGGACATTCATATTTGCCCCGAGGCAAAGGAAAGGGTAAGAGACTGCACCAAGCAGCCCCTTCCCAGGAGCAGAAGTCCTCCCCGGCTTCTGCAAAGGCCTCAGCATGACGCTGGGACCTTACAAGCGGACTCAGGGGCGGTGGGGGGGTCGCCTCAAGAATTTCAGTGCACAGTGGGCTCACTCGCAGGTGGACCCCTGGATCCTGCAGGTAGTATCTCAGGGTTACAGGTTGGAATTCGAGAAGTCTCCCCCTCGCCGGTTCCAAAAGTATGCTTTGCCAACGTCTCCCTCCGACAGGGCGACGGTATTGGAAGCCATTCACAAGCTGTATTCTCAGCAGGTGATAGTCAAGGTACCCCTTCTACAACAGGGAAAGGGGTATTACTCCACGCTATTTGTGGTACCGAAGCCGGACGGCTCGGTAAGACCTATTCTAAATCTGAAATCTCTGAACCTGTACATACAAAAATTCAAGTTCAAGATGGAGTCACTCAGAGCAGTGATAGCGAATCTGGAAGAGGGGGATTTTATGGTGTCCTTGGACATCAAGGATGCTTACCTTCATGTCCCAATTTGCCCTTCACACCAAGGGTACCTCAGGTTCGTGGTACAAAACTGTCATTATCAGTTTCAGACGCTGCCGTTTGGATTGTCCACGGCACCCAGGGTCTTTACCAAGGTAATGGCCGAAATGATGATTCTTCTTCGAAGAGAAGGCGTATTAATTATCCCTTACTTGGACAATCTCCTGATAAGGGCAAGATCCAGAGAACAGCTGGAGGTCGGAGTAGCACTAACTCAAGTAGTGCTCCAACAGCACGGGTGGATTATGAATTTTCCAAAATCCCAACTGATCCCGACGACACGTCTGCTGTTCCTAGGGATGATTCTGGACACTGTTCAGAAAAAGGTATTTCTTCCGGAGGAGAAAGCCAGGGAGTTATCCGAACTAGTCAGGAACCTCCTAAAACCAGGGACAGTGTCTGTGCATCAATGCACAAGAGTCCTGGGAAAAATGGTGGCTTCTTACGAAGCGATTCCATTCGGCAGATTCCATGCACGAATTTTTCAGTGGGATCTGCTAGACAAATGGTCCGGATCGCATCTGCAGATGCATCAGCGGATAAAATTGTCGACAAGGACAAGGGTCTCTCTGCTATGGTGGTTGCAGAGTACTCATCTGTTAGAGGGCCGCAGATTCGGCATACAGAACTGGGTCCTAGTGACCACGGATGCCAGCCTGAGAGGCTGGGGAGCGGTCACACGAGGAAGAAACTTCCAGGGCGTGTGGTCAAGCCTGGAAACGTCTCTTCACATAAATATACTGGAGCTAAGAGCAATCTACAATGCTCTAAGCCTGGCAAAACCTCTGCTTCAGGGTCAGCCGGTGTTGATCCAGTCGGACAACATCACGGCAGTCGCCCACGTAAACAGACAGGGCGGCACAAGAAGCAGGAGGGCAATGGCAGAAGCTGCAAGGATTCTTCGCTGGGCGGAAAATCATGTGATAGCACTGTCAGCAGTGTTCATTCCGGGAGTGGACAACTGGGAAGCAGACTTCCTCAGCAGACACGATCTTCACCCGGGAGAGTGGGGACTTCATCCAGAAGTCTTCCACATGATTGTGGTCCATTGGGAAAGACCAATGGTGGACATGATGGCGTCCCGCCTCAACAAAAAACTGGACAGGTATTGCGCCAGGTCAAGAGACCCTCAGGCAATAGCTGTGGACGCTCTGGTAACACCATGGGTGTACCAGTCAGTGTATGTGTTCCCTCCTCTGCCTCTCATACCCAAGGTACTGAGAATTATACGGCAAAGGGGAGTAAGAACGATACTCGTGGCTCCGGACTGGCCAAGAAGGACTTGGTACCCGGAACTTCAGGAGATGCTCACGGAAGATCCGTGGCCTCTACCTCTAAGAAGGGACCTGCTTCAGCAGGGACCGTGTCTATTCCAAGACTTACCGCGGCTGCGTTTGACGGCATGGCGGTTGAACGCCGGATCCTAAGGGAAAAAGGCATTCCGGAAGAGGTCATCCCTACCCTGGTCAAAGCCAGGAAGGAGGTGACTGCACAACATTATCACCGCATTTGGAGAAAATATGTTGCATGGTGCGAGGCCAGGAAGGCCCCGACAGAGGAATTTCAACTGGGTCGATTCCTACATTTCCTGCAAACAGGATTATCTATGGGCCTCAAATTAGGGTCCATTAAGGTTCAAATTTCGGCCCTGTCGATATTCTTCCAGAAAGAATTGGCTTCAGTTCCTGAAGTTCAGACTTTTGTAAAAGGAGTACTACATATACAGCCCCCGGTTGTGCCCCCAGTGGCACCGTGGGATCTCAATGTAGTTTTGGATTTTCTCAAATCCCATTGGTTTGAGCCACTCAAATCGGTAGATTTGAAATATCTTACATGGAAAGTAACCATGCTACGGCTTCAGCCAGGAGAGTGTCAGAATTGGCAGCTTTATCATATAAAAGCCCATATCTGATTTTCCATTCGGACAGGGCAGAATTGAGGACGCGTCCTCATTTTCTGCCTAAGGTGGTATCAGCGTTTCACCTGAACCAGCCTATTGTGGTGCCTGCGGCTACTAGCGATTTGGAGGATTCCAAGTTGCTGGACGTTGTCAGAGCATTGAAAATATATATTTCAAGGACGGCTGGAGTCAGAAAATCTGACTCGCTGTTTATACTATATGCACCCAACAAGCTGGGTGCTCCTGCTTCTAAGCAGACGATTGCTTGTTGGATTTGTAGCACAATTCAACTGGCACATTCTGTGGCAGGCTTGCCACAGCATAAATCTGTCAAGGCCCACTCCACAAGGAAGGTGGGCTCATCTTGGGCGGCTGCCCGAGGGGTCTCGGCATTACAACTCTGCCGAGCAGCTACGTGGTCAGGGGAGAACACGTTTGTAAAATTCTACAAATTTGATACCCTGGCTAAGGAGGACCTGGAGTTCTCTCATTCGGTGCTGCAGAGTCATGCGCACTCTCCCGCCCGTTTGGGAGCTTTGGTATAATCCCCATGGTCCTGACGGAGTCCCAGCATCCACTAGGACGTCAGAGAAAATAAGATTTTACTTACCGATAAATCTATTTCTCGTAGTCCGTAGTGGATGCTGGGCGCCCATCCCAAGTGCGGATTGTCTGCAATACTTGTACATAGTTATTGTTACAAAAAAATCGGGTTGTATTGTTGTGAGCCATCTTTTCAGAGGCTCCTACGTTATCATACTGTTAACTGGGTTCAGATCACAAGTTGTACGGTGTGATTGGTGTGGCTGGTTTGAGTCTTACCCGGGATTCAAAATCCTTCCTTATTGTGTACGCTCGTCCGGGCACAGTATCCTAACTGAGGCTTGGAGGAGGGTCATAGGGGGAGGAGCCAGTACACACCACCTAGTGGTCAAACTTTTAAATTTTGTGCCCTGTCTCCTGCGGAGCCGCTATTCCCCATGGTCCTGACGGAGGCCCAGCATCCACTACGGACTACGAGAAATAGATTTATCGGTAAGTAAAATCTTATTTTCTCAAACGTCCTAGAGGATGCTGGGGACTCCAAAAGGACCATGGGGTTTATACCAAAGCTCCCAAACGGGCGGGAGAGTGCGGACGACTCTGCAGCACCGAATGAGCAAACAAAAGGTCCCCAAAAATCAGGGTGTCAAACTTGTAGAGCATAACAAAAGCTTTGATCCTGACCAAGAATCAGCTCAGCAAAGTTGAACCGCCGAGACTCCTCGGGCATCCGCCCAAGAAAAGCCCATCTTCCCAAAAGAATGGACCTCCACCGACTCCAGTGACTGCAATCCAGCCATAGAACGACAATGCCAAACTGCATCACAGATTCAGCGTGTAACAGACTGCATAACGCAGCCTCCCAAACCATGCTGGGAACATACCAGACAAACATAGCGTCTGTTTCTCCAAACTGAGCCAAATTGGCGACCCACATACTCAAAACCCTGGCTAGAGCGAGGGAATTTGAATCGGCTAATGCCCAAGTAACCACCGGCATCAAAATAGGCCGATTTCTGCGAAACCCAGAAACCACTCTTGGTATAACCACCAACCGAGTCCTCAATTCCTCTCTATCCACCTGAAAGGTCAAACAAGGCTCTTGTGAGACAAAACCACCACTTCAGACACCCGTCTTGCGGCCGTCAAAGCCAATAGCATGACCACTTTCCCAGAGAGAAATTTTGTAAAGAAACTTATTAGGCTTGCATCCACACCGGCTTGTAAAGTATGGATAAGCACGACCTAGCTGAAAGTCTTCCATAGGAGCCTTCCTGGATACACACCGAGACACATAATTACTCCAACTACGGTGGTAACGCTTTGCCGTTAGTTTTTTCCTAGCCTGAAGAATTGAGGAAACGACTTAACTGGGAACACCCGTTCGGCTTAGGATATGGCATTCAACCGCCCCGCTGTCAGACGCAGCCGCTGTAAGTCATGATACATGACCTGATCTTGTTGTAACATTACCTCACTTAGAGGAAGAGGGCAGTAATCTTCTTAGGAGTAAACCATGAAAAACTGGATAGCCAACCCTCGCTGGCTAGACCGGATTCCAGAGGATCACCGGAACCTCTGATCATCTTACGCTTACCACCGTCGGAAAAGTGAAAACGGAGAGGCCACATAGACCGACCAAAAATATCCATGGTGTCACAAGGATGTCCACTGCTATATCTTGAATGTTCCAGGTCAAGGAACAATCTCCCTGAGGCCTCCCGTGGAGGCGAGACGCCAACATGTCCAATTTCGACACTCCTCAAAGACTTGACACGTCTGGGAAAGCTTCTCAATGATGACTGAATTTTTCCCGGCTGGATATCGCGTCAGCAGAGGAAATCTATTTCTCCGTCGTTTACCTCCGGAACGAAGACTGTTAATACAGCGTTTACCAGACTTCCCACTCAACTGCCAACTGTGCATCTTCCGCCATTGCCGCTTTGCTCCTTGTTCCGCCATAGCGGCTTACCTACGCCACTGCTGACAAGTCTGGCAGAACTAACACTGGCAGAACACGAAAAATAAGTTAGTCGAAAATAGCTCTTAATTCAAGAAAGCTTTATAGCAGACAAGCTTCCCAACTTGACCTTATCCTCTGGAAATACGTCTCTTGCAAAGGACTGCTCCCCAGCTTCGGAGATCTGTATGCACGGACACCAGGATCTAACCTGGATCCCGAACCTTCATTCCTCTAGAAGGAGAGAACCGAGTAGACGCCACAGAAGCGATGTCCTGGCCGTTAGGATTATATTCCGGTGCATGCGCAGGTGAGACCCGGACCACAATTCCAACTGGTCCCTTAAAAACCACTCTGGTATTAGACCTGCTCACCGAAAAAGGCCTCTTAGGCCGCACCCATCTGTTTTATTAACGGAACATATTGATGAGGTGTCACAGCAAAGCCGAACCAACTCTGGATCCTCAGACCTCTTTCCACAGGAAACACACCGAACCTTAACCAATCAGTATCCACTCTGAAACCCACTTTCGACATCTGCGTCGTTGGGAACAGCCAATCCCTGTGTCGAAGAACAGTCAGAGAGAAACAACGATTTGCACCTTTATACAGGGACAACCTGACAATGTCCTGAACCTGACGCACCTCTGTATGGTGTCGCGTACTACCTCCCCTTCCAGAGGGGAACGGCAAGATCTATTAGAAAAAACAGTAAGGGGAAAAAACCGTAACACAGAATGTCCCCCTTTTGGATTCTATAAATAACTCATAGGTCCTAATCTATTCCTGGGCTAACTGACACTAGTAGACAAGCGGTCACCGGAGTGGGGACCAGCCAAATAGACTCAGCGACTAGTGGTGGATGTAGTGGAAACAGAAAACGACATTCACTTCTGCGAACCTAACAAGGTTGCAGAACACCTACCTTTTCACCTTCCGCTTCCTGCACAGAAACGGAAAAAAGAAACGGTATCGAACCGGACAAAACGACTGCATCCCACAAAAGAATGCGTCGCCAACCGTTGTGAAGGAGGCTAACTCACAAAGTTAGACTTACCAGTGGTATCCGCCGAGAGTGACTGAACAGAGGTCACACCAAACAGCTGTATACCTCCCTCCAGTATCACTTGGAGACATTCTCAGCATTTTTCCGGTCACACCTCCTGCTGTCACGTGGTAGCCTGCTGTAATGTTATAAGGTAGAATCAACATCGGCAAGCTTACCCACTCTGGGTAGGGTAATTCTATCGGATGCCTACCCGAATACAACACTCCCTCATGTGCAAATAAGGTCAAAGTATCGAAATAAAATTTCACTTCGCTGCCTGTGTATGATCCTGTGCAACCGGGCTCTGCGTCGACCAGGAGTTGACTGTCCTAAAGTTCTCTCCGCGTCAGGAAGAGAATAATATTCGGACTCCTTGAGAGGATCGAATACCAACTCGCCACGGCCAATCTAGAGCTTAATCAACAGAGCGACCAGCACATGATAAGAATACCATTATTTCAGCATTCATTGATATACATCCTGCAATACACAATAAAACACATACCGTATATACTCGAGTATAAGTCGACCCGAATATAAGCCGAGGCACCTAATTCTACCACAAAAACCTGGGAAAACTTATTGACTCGAGTATAAGCCTAGGGTGGGAAATGCAGCTCTAGCCGTACACAGCCCTCAGTGCCAGATATGCCCTTATACTGCCAGATATGCCCTCATACTGACAGATATGCCCCCACAGTGCCAGATATGCCCCCACAGTGCCAGATATGCCCCCACAGTGCCAGATATGCCCCCACAGTGCCAGATATGCCCCCACACTGCCAGATATGCCCCCACACTGCCAGATATGCCCCCACACTGCCAGATATGCCCCCACACTGCCAGATATGCCCCCACACTGCCAGATATGCCCCCACACTGCCAGATATGCCCCCACACTGCCAGATATGCCCCCACACTGCCTGATGTGCCAGATATGCCCTCATGCTGCCACATATGCCCCTCATGCTGCCACATATGCCCCTCATGCTGCCACATATGCCCCCTCATGCTGCCAGATATGTCCCCTCATGCTGCCAGATATGCCCCCTCATGCTGCCAGATATGCCCCCTCATGCTGCCAGATATGCCCCCTCATGCTGCCAGATATGCCCCCTCATGCTGCCAGATATGCCCCCTCATGCTGCCAGATATGCCCCCTCATGCTGCCAGATATGCCCCCTCATGCTGCCAGATATGTCCCCTCATGCTGCCAGATATGCCCCCTCATGCTGCCAGATATGTCCCCTCATGCTGCCAGATATGTCCCCTCATGCTGCCAGATATGTCCCCTCATGCTGCCAGATATGTCCCCTCATGCTGCCACATATACCCCCTCATGCTGCCAGATATGCTCCCTCCCCAAGTGCCAGGTATGCCCCACAGTGTTGTTACTTACCCCTCCGTCGATCCCGCGCTGTCTTCTGGAGGGACACAAAGCGCGCAGCACGCGCCTCTCCTGTGTCCCTCCTGCATCTTCGGCGGCCGCGGCAGGTCTATTAAAGGAAGTGCCGGTTCGTGATCAGAGGTCACGAACGGGTACTTCCTGTAATAGAACCGCCGCTGCTGCCGCCGGAGATGCAGGAGGGACACAGGAGAGCCGCGCGCTGTGCGCTTCGTGTCCCTCCTTCACACTGCTCTGCCTCTGCCTGTCACTGACTCGAGTATAAGCAGAGGTGGCTTTTTCAGCACAAAAAAAAGTGCTGAAAAAGTCGGCTTATACTCGAGTATATACGGTATATCCTAATCATGCATATATAAACCCATATCTACATATATAAACATAAAGACATAACCTATATGCAAGTGGATTGTCCCGACCAGTCAGGTCCCTAGAGACAGTAATGTGTTGTGAATGTGTATAATCATGTACTGACACGCCCCCGATGTGGATCTACCAGGAACGTTATGGTCGACAGAAAACTTAGTAAATGTCGACAGCAAGGAATAGTAAGGGGGCAAAAAATAATAATAATAATAAACTTGGAACCCCGAGGTGTCTGAGGGAAGCATACAAATACAAATTTGATAAGACTCCCCCCACAAACACCTATAAATAAATATATATATATATATATATGTGTGTATATATATATATATATATATATATATATATATATATATATATATATATATATATATATATATATATATGTGTGTATGTGTGTGTACAAGGCAATAACAGCCTGACAATATTTCACCCAGGAAATACCGTTGATGCCGACAGGGCATCCACAAACCACTGTGACTTCCCTAATGTGTTAACTGTTTTAAGCACACAAAAACCAACTTGGTAATAATTTTCCGAATCAAGTACCGCCCTGCGTCTGCGCAGCCGCCAGTTATCCCCACAACAGCTCGTGATAAAGCCCCCACACCCGTCGACACATGTCGACTCACCGATAGTGGGTAAACTAACAGGGAAACAGTGAATTTATGTATTACAACAAGGATTATGCATCCATTATCAAACATAATGCTATATGACACCCATATAGCATTAAAAACACTGTGCCCCCCTCCATCTTACTATACAGCAAGTCCTTGCGGGGATGTGAGGAAAATGGCGCTTCTTCCCGGCGCGCTCTCGCCCCTTATCCGAAATATACAGTCTGGACACCTATATAGTGTAAATCCACTATATATCAACAAACACTGCCGTTCAGGGCGCCCCCCCCCCCTGCGCCCTGCACCAAAGTAAAACGTTGGTGTGTGGGAGCACTGGCGCGGCATGCGACCGCATCTATGACCGGCGGTATCGCGTGCGGCGCCGGGGACTTACATTTATAAACAAAATATGCAGCCCAGGGCGCCCCTCCCGGCGCCCTGCACCCATGGAGCTGGCGTCGGGGAAGAAATGGCACGTAGCGCGCTAGAACATGCTGGCGGGGTCCGGGGCACGGAGCCCCGGCACCGCCAGTTTTAACCTTTTACTGCCTGACTATGCTGCCCAGGGCGCTCACCCCCCCCCCCCAGCGCCCTGCACCCGTGGGAGCCGGCGGCGGGGAAGAAACGGCGCGTAGTGCGCTACAATATGCTGATGGGGGTCCGGGACACGGAGCCCCGGCACCACCAGACTGATCTCACACAGCCCAGAAAACAGTAATATGCTGCCCAGTGCGCTCTTCCCCCCCCCCCCCCCCCCCCCTCCCCCTCCAGCGCCCTGCACCCCTTGGAGCTGGCTACGTGGAGGAATGGCACGCAGCGCGCTGTTATATGCTGGCGGGGGTATGAGACACAGTGCCCAGGCACCGAAATGCTTTTATGCCAGCCTTAAAAAGAAGACAGTAACCTGCTGCCCAGGGCGCTCCCCACAGCGCCCTGCACCCTGTGAGTGCCATTGGTGTGTGGGGGCATGGAGACCGCTGTACCTCCGTTACTGAAGTCTTCTGTTCTTCACATACTCATCCGGCTTCTTTCTTCTGGCTTCCGTGAGGGGGGTGACTGCGTGGCTCTGGGAACAAGCAGCTAGGCGCACCAAGTGATCGAACCCTCTGGAGCTAATGGTGTCCAGTAGCCGAGAAGCAGAGCCCTTGAATTAAGAAGAAGTAGGTCTGCTTCTCTTCCTTCACTCCCACGATGCAGGGAGCCTGTAGCCAGCAGGTCTACCTGAAAATAAAAAACCTAACATAAAGTCTTTTAGAGAAACTCAGGAGAGCTCCCCTAGTGTGTTACCCATCACTCCTGGGCACAAAGTCTAACTGAGGTCTGGGGGAGGGGCATAGAGGGAGGAGCCAGTTCACACCCAGTTTAAGTCTTTATAGTGTGCCCAAGCTCCTGCGGATCCGTCTATACCCCATGGTCCTTTTGGAGTCCCCAGCATCCTCTAGGACGTATGAGAAAGGTAAGTGTTCTGCAGCCTTGGTAGGTTCGCAGAAGCGGATGTCGTTTTCTGTTTCTACCACATCCACCACATGTCCCTGAGTCTATCTGGCTGGAGCCCACTCCGGTGGAAACTCGTCGACTACTTTCAGTCAGTCCGGGAATAGACTAGGACCTGTGAGTTAATTATAGAATTCAAAGGGGGACATTCTGGTGTTATAGATGTTTCCCTCACTGATTTTTCTGATGAATCTTGCCGTTTCCCCTCTAGAAGGGGAGGTAGTACGCGACGCCATACCAGAGGTGCGTCAGGTTCAGGGCATTGTCCTGCTGTCACTGTTTAAAAAGCAAACAAAAAAAAAATCCTAGAGGTTTAAATGAGTTCAGATTACCTGGGTGGATGTCCAGGATTGTCCTTACCATTTTCACCGGAGTGATGGCAGTGGGATGGTATTCTTTCGATAGTAAGAGCCATTGTGGTTCTGTACTGGCACACTCTCCTGATTAAGGCGAGGTCAAGACACAAGTGGTGCAAATCGTTGTTTTCTCTCTGACTGTTCTTCAACTCGGGAAGGCTGTTATTCCCAACGATGCAGGCGCCGGAGGTGGGTATCAGAGTAGATACGGAATGGTTAAAGTTCTGTGGTTTCCTGTGGAAAGAGGTCTGAGGATCTGGAGTCGGATCAGATTTGCAGTGACGATCCATCAATATGTTCACCGGAGTTGATGAAGATCGGTGCGGCCTAGGAGGCCTTTTCGGTGAGCAGGTCAAATGCCAGAGTGGTTTCCACGGGGCCAGTTGGAAATGTGGTCCGGATCTCACCTGCGCATGCGCTGTAATATAATCCTAATGGCCAGGTTTTCGATCCTGTGGTGTAGGCTCAGTTCTCACCTCCTAGAGGGACGAAGGTTCGGAATCCAGGATGAGATCCCGGTGTCCATGCATGCAGATCTCCGAGACTGCGGTGCAGTCCTTGCAAGGGAAGTATTTCCAGAGGAAAAGGTCGAACTGGAAGGCTCGTCTGCAATGCGTTTTCTTGAATTAAGAGCTATTTTCAATGAACATATGCTTCGTGATCTGCCCGGGTTAATTCTGTCGGACGACTTGACAGAAGTGGTGTAAGTAAGCCGCTAGAGCAGAACAAGGAGCAAAGCGACAATGGCAGATGCCGAAAAAGTTTTCCGCTGGGTGGAAAGACTGGGAAACGCTATATTAGCAGTCTTCGTTCCAGATGTGACCGTCGGAGAAATAGATTCCTCTGCAGACGCGATCTCCATCCGAGAGAAATACGGTCGTCATCGAAAAGTTTTGTTGATTCGACAAGTCGTTGAGGAGTGCCTCAGTTGGACATGTTGGCGTATCGCCTCAATGAGAGACCTCAGAGATATTGTTCCAGGTCAGAGGACAATCAAGCTATGGCAGTGGACGTCCTCGGGACACCAGGGGTGTTTTCAGTTGGTCTGTGTCCCCTCCGGTTTCACTCTTCTGAAGGTGATAAACGTAAGAAGAACAAGGGTTCAGGGGATCCTCATTGTTCCGGTCTAAACGAGGAGGGCTTGGTATCCAGTTCTTCTTCAAGATTTACTCCTAGAAGATCCCTGGCCTTTTCCTTTACGTGAGGAACTGTTACAACAAGATCTGGGCGTGTATCAGAACTTACCGCGGCTGCGTTTGACTACGTGGCGGTTGAACGCCATATCCTAGCCAGAAAGGATATTCCCAGTGAAGTCATTTCCACATTTCATCGGGCTAGAAAAGGAGTAACGGCGAAGCCTTACCTCCGTGTTTGGAGAAAATGTGTATATTTGGTGTGACTCCAAGAAGGCTACTATGGAAGTTTTCAACTGGGTCGTTCTTCTCCATTCTTTGCAAGCAGGTGTGGGTGCAGGCCTAAAGTTAGGCTCCATTTCAGTGCGGCTTTGGCCTTGTAAATTTTATTTCGGGAAAGTATTGGCATCCTTTTACCAAAGTTCGGACCTTCGGGGAAGGAGTACTGCACATCCAACCTCCATTTGTGCCCCATTAGCACCGTGGGACCTTGACGTGGTGTTGCGTTTTATTGTGTCAAAAGGTTTGGAACCTTTTATGACAGGTTGTGTTAAAGTTTCTCTCTTGGAGAGTGGTCATGCTTTTGGCTTTGGCGTCCCCAGGGCGGATGTCTGAAGTAGCGGCTGGGTCTCACAAGAGCCCCTGTTTGATCTTCCAGGTGGATAGAGCGGAATTGAGAACTCTGATAATAGTTCTGCCAAATGTGGTTTCGGTGTTTTGCAGAAACCTGCCTTTTTGATGCCTGTGGTTGCTTAAGCATTGGCTGATTCAAGGTCTCTTGATGTAGTCAGGGCTTTGAATATTTATGTCGCCAAGTTGGCTCAGATTGGGGAATCAGAGATTGTTTGTCCGGTATGCCTCAGCGTGATTGGGGCGCCTGCGTCTCTGCAGTTTGTTACACGCTAGATCTGTGATACGATTCGGCGTGCTCGTTCTACGGCTGGATTGCCGTTACCGAAGTCGGTGGTGTCCCATTCTACTAGGTAGAGGGGCTCTTCTTGGGCGGATGCCTGAGGAGTCTCAACGGTTCATCTTTGCCGAGCGGATACTTGGTTGGGTTCAAACACTTTGGCTAAGCTCTACAAGTTTGATACCCTGGCTGATGGGGACCTCATGTTTGCTCAATCGGTGCTGCAGAGTCGTACGCACTCTCCAGCCCGGTCTGGAGCTTTGGTATAAACTCCATGGTCCTTACGGAGTCCCCAGCATCCTCTAGGACGTTTGAGAAAATAGGATTTTAATACCTACCGGTAAATCCTTTTCTCTTAGTCCGTAGAGGATGCTGGGCACCCGCCCCAGTGCGTACTGTGTCTGCAGTTATTTGTTATGGTTACACTCTTGTGGTGTTTCTTTTCTGTCAGCCTGTTGCTGACGTTGTGGATGTCACGGCATGCGGTGTCTTATTATTGGTTGTGTTGACACACTGGTTGTGTTGCTTATTCTCTCAGCATGCGGCTGTGTATTGTCCATGCCGTGGCCTGGTATTCTTTTGACTACCACGTTCTGCGGTATGTTCGTGGTGTGAGCTGGTATGACACTCACCGTGTTTAATCAATACATCTTTCCTCGAAATGTCCGTCTCCCTGGGCACAGTTTTCTAACTGAGGTCATAGAGGGAGGAGCCAGTTCACACCCATTGAAAGTCTGATGGTGTTCCTTTAAAAACCAGACATTTGCAGCTAGTATAGTCATTTACCACATTAACAATTATTTCTGATTAATGTTATCTTCATTGGGGGAAAAAAAGCCAGTGCCTTTCTTTCAAAAAGAGGGATATTGTCTGGGTGACCCCAAACTTTTGAACGGTAGTGTATTAGTGCTGACTGAAGACGTGACCTTTCCACACAGAGATTTGCTGTATTTGGATTACCTCAAATAATCCTAATTTGCTGTGCCATCTGGCGCATGCAGTCTATATTCACTGCTTATTCAAATGTGTTGTTGCTTCAAAGATA
>NC_086445.1:492494923-492557423 GCF_028390025.1 Pseudophryne corroboree | reverse complement strand
TGATCATGTACCAAAACCTCCACGTGGGGGTGACTGGGAGAGGCAGTTACGACAACGAGAGGCTAAATGGATATATGAGCTGGACACTCTGACACCACGGGGCCTAAATGAGGCAAATCCATTCAATATTTTTCTTGGATAGGGCTATGACTAGACTTTTTTAATATCCGTACTTTTCATAATGTATGTTTACAATTATGTGTGTTGTCTTGTTTGTGATTTTCTTGTCTTTTGTGTTGGTGATCACTCTGGTTCACCTAGTGGCAGAGGCAATATCACACACCCAATACGGTCTCCATTAAGTCCTGGGTTCCATTTATATCCATATTATGTGTTTTAAACTTCTATTACACATTTCTCAGCTAAGCTGTATAAGTTATTATGAATTATTTTATATATATATATATATATATATATATATATATATATATATATATATATATGTATATATGTATGTATAAAGGCGAGAATGTGTGGTTCTTTTGGTCAGTGATAGGCGGTTAACAAGCTTTTATCTTAGGAATGAAGTTTTTGACAACAGTAAACATGAACCATTATGCAATAATTATTTGTCATCTATTGAAATCAAACTAAGAAGATGTTTGATGTGGTTAATGCTTGTTCCGCACTCAGGACTAATATGGAGCCCTTGCCCTATGTTTAATACATCTATGAATTATTCCCGTGCTTGCGCTCCTTATTACATACTTTTTATGACTATATTAATACATATTCACTTATGTGTTTTGGTCTGTCATGTGATCATTTATACTGGCGTTAGTCGGGTTGCTTAGTAACGACGTACAGCCGTCCTTTGCCATTTAGCACATACACAGTGAAGCGCACGTCACGTCTGCTACATCCACTTCCGCCGGATAGACGTGTGCGTTCCACTGGCAATGGAACGCACAATACTTCCGGTAACGCGACTATCAGCCGCTATCGGTTGTTCTTTTGGTTTTAAATGGTTGTGATTGTGTTCACATGTTGTGTAATTAGTTGATGTTATATGACATTCGATTGGCTGCACATGTATCCTTGATTACACATGTTAAACACTTGAATACCAGTGTTTTTTGTCATTTCCTGTTGGATGATTGATGGGCGGTGTTTGTGATATGCCTCTGCTATAAAAGTGCTCCAGGGTTCATTGTGTCATGGGCTGCTGGGTGAGAACCTGCTGTAATCTTGTTAGTCTTGAAAAAGGCTCAGATGGAGCCGAAACGTCGACACCTTTTGCTGACATGCTGTTAACTGTCTTTATGTGAGACACACCAATAAAGTTTTCATCATCAAGGAAGTGGTGAGTGCCTGTATCTTTTTTCGGATATATTTTTGGATCTCTTGTGAATCTGTTATGGAGCACCGCCCAGGTTGCAAATTGGAGCAGTGAGTGTGGACTTTCTGGATATATATATATAGATATAGATATATAGATAGATATAGATTAGAGATATATATATATTTATAGAGATATATATAGAGATATATATATATATATATATATATATATATATATATATATATATATATATATATATATATATATATATATATATATATATATATATATATATATATATATATTTCTCTAACGTCCTAGTGGATGCTGGGGACTCCGAAAGGACCATGGGGAATAGCGGCTCCGCAGGAGACTGGGCACAAAGTAAAAGCTTTAGGACTAGCTGGTGTGCACTGGCTCCTCCCCCCATGACCCTCCTCCAAGCCTCAGTTGAGATTTTGTGCCCGAACGAGAAGGGTGCAATCTAGGTGGCTCTCCTGAGCTGCTTAGAGTAAAAGTTTAAATAGGTTTTTTATTTTCAGTGAGACCTGCTGGCAACAGGCTCACTGCATCGAGGGACTAAGGGGAGAAGACGCGAACTCACCTGCGTGCAGAGTGGATTGGGCTTCTTAGGCTACTGGACATTAGCTCCAGAGGGACGATCACAGGCCCAGCCATGGATGGGTCCCGGAGCCGCGCCGCCGGCCCCCTTACAGATGCTGAAGCAAGAAGAGGTCCATAAATCGGCGGCAGAAGACTTTCCTGTCTTCATAAGGTAGCGCACAGCACTGCAGCTGTGCGCCATTGCTCTCAGCACACTTCACACTTCGGTCACTGAGGGTGCAGGGTGCTGGGGGGGGGCGCCCTGGGAAGCAATGAATTTACCTTATTTGGCAAAAAATACATCACATATAGCTCCTGGGCTATATGGATGTATTTAACCCCTGCCAGTTTTCCAGAAAAAAGCGGGAGAAGAGCCCGCCGTGAAGGGGGCGGGGCCTATCTCCTCAGCACACAGCGCCATTTTTCCCACACAGCTCCGCTGGTAGGAAGGCTCCCAGAATCTCCCCTGCATCCTGCAACTACAGAAACAGGGTAAAAAAAAGAGGGGGGCACTTATTTGGCAAAATAACAGATATAAGCATCTATAAGGGATAGACACTTATTGTAAGGTTGTCCCTATACATATATAGCGCTCTGGTGTGTGCTGGCAAACTCTCCCTCTGTCTCCCCAAGGGGCTAAGTGGGTCCTGTCCTCTATCAGAGCATTCCCTGTGTGTGTGCTGGGTATCGGTACGTGTGTGTCGACATATATGAGGAGGAAAATGATGTGGAGGCGGAGCAATTGCCTATAATGGTGATGTCACCCCCTAGGGAGTAGACACCTGAATGGATGGCCGTAATTAAGGAATTACGTGACCGTGTCGGCACATTACAGAAAACTGACGACATGAGACAGCCGGCAGCTCAGTTAGTGCCTGTCCAGGCGTCTCAAACACCGTCAGGGGCTATTAAACGCCCGTTACCTCAGTGGGTCGACACGGACCCAGACACAGACACTGACTCCAGTGTCGACGGTGAAGAAACAAACGTATTTTCCAGTAGGGCCACACGTTACATGATCACGGCAATGAAGGAGGTTTTGCACATCTCGGATACTGCAAGTACCACAAAAAGGGGTATTATGTGGGGTGTGAAAAAACTACCCGTAGTTTTTCCTGAATCAGATGAATTGAATGAAGTGTGTGATGAAGCGTGGGTTACCCCCGACAAAAAACTGCTAATTTCTAAAAAATTATTGGCACTATATCCCTTCCCACCAGAGGTTAGGGCTCGTTGTGAAACACCCCCTAGGGTGGATAAGGCGCTCACACGCTTATCAAAACAAGTGGCGTTACCGTCTCCAGAAACGGCCGCCCTTAAGGAGCCAGCAGATATGAGGCTGGAAAATATCCTTAAAAGTATATACACACATACTGGTGTTATACTGCGACCAGCAATCGCCTCAGCCTGGATGTGCAGTGCTGGGGTGGCTTGGTCGGATTCCCTGACTGAAAATATTGATACCCTGGACAGGGACAATATATTATTGACTATAGAGCATTTAAAGGATGCATTCCGATATATGCGAGATGCACAGAGAGACATTTGCACTCTGGCATCAAGAGTAAGTGCGATGTCCATTTCTGCCAGAAGAGGATTATGGACGCGACAGTGGTCAGGGGATGCGGATTCCAAACGGCATATGGAAGTATTGCCGTATAAAGGGGAGGAGTTATTTGGGGGCGGTCTATCGGACCTGGTGGCCACGGCAACGGCTGGGAAATCCACCTTTTTACCCCAAGTCACCTCGCAGCAGAAAAAGATACCGTCTTTTCAGGCTCAGTCCTTTCGTCCCCATAAGGGCAAGCGGGCAAAAGGCCACTCATATCTGCCCCGGGGCAGAGGAAGGGGAAAAAGACTGCAACAGACAGCTTCTTCCCACGAACAGAAGCCCCCCCCCCCGCTTCTGCCAAGTCCTCAGCATAACGCTGGGGCCTTACAAGCGGACTCGGGCACGGTGGGGGCCCGTCTCAAGAATTTCAGCGCGCAGTGGGCTCACTCGCAAGTGGACCCCTGGATCCTGCAGGTAGTATCTCAGGGGTACAAATTGGATTTCGAGACGTCTCCCCCTCGCCGGTTCCTGAAGTCTGCTTTACCAACGTCTACCCCCGACAGGGAGGTGGTATTGGAAGCCATTCACAAGCTGTATTCCCAGCAAGTGAAAATCAAGGTACCCCTCCTACAACAGGGAAAGGGGTATTACTCCACGCTGTTTGTGGTACCGAAGCCGGACGGCTCGGTGAGACCCATTTTAAATCTGAAAGCCTTGAACACTTACATAAAAAGGTTCAAGTTCAAGATGGAGTCACTCAGAGCAGTGATAGCGAACCTGGAAGAAGGGGACTACATGGTGTCTCTGGACATCAAGGATGCTTACCTCCATGTCCCAATTTGCCCTTCTCACCAAGGGTACCTCAGGTTTGTGGTACAGAGCTGTCACTATCAGTTTCAGACGCTGCCGTTTGGATTGTCCACGGCACCCCGGGTCTTTACCAAGGTAATGGCCGAAATGATGATTCTTCTTCGAAGAAAAGGCGTCTTAATTATCTCTTACTTGGACGATCTCCTGATAAGGGCACGGTCCAGAGAACAGTTAGAGGTCGGAGTAGCACTATCTCAAATAATACTACGACAGCACGGATGGATTCTAAATATTCCAAAATCGCAGCTTATTCCGACGACACGTCTGCTGTTCCTAGGGATGATTCTGGACACCGTACAGAAAAAGGTGTTTCTCCCGGAAGAGAAAGCCAGGGAGTTATCCGACCTAGTCAGGAAACTCATAAGACCAGGCCAGGTGTCAGTGCATCAGTGCACAAGGGTCCTGGGAAAGATGGTGGCTTCTTACGAAGCGATTCCATTCGGCAGATTCCACGCAAGAACTTTTCAGTTGGATCTGCTAGACAAATGGTCTGGATCGCATCTTCAAATGCATCAGCGGATAACCCTGTCTCCAAGGACAAGGGTGTCTCTCCTGTGGTGGTTACAGAGTGCTCATCTCCTAGAGGGCCGCAGATTCGGCATTCAGGATTGGGTCCTGGTGACCACGGATGCCAGCCTGAGAGGCTGGGGAGCAGTCACACAGGGAAAAAATTTCCAGGGCTTGTGGTCAAGCATGGAAACGTCACTTCACATAAATATCCTGGAACTAAGGGCCATTTACAATGCCCTAAGTCAGGCAAGGCCTCTGCTTCAGGGTCAGCCAGTATTGATCCAGTCGGACAACATCACGGCAGTCGCCCACGTAAACAGACAGGGCGGCACAAGAAGCAGGAGGGCAATGACGGAAGTGGCAAGGATTCTTCGCTGGGCGGAAAATCATGTGATAGCACTGTCAGCAGTGTTCATTCCGGGAGTGGACAACTGGGAAGCAGACTTCCTCAGCAGACACGATCTTCACCCGGGGGAGTGGGGACTTCACCCAGAAGTCTTCCACATGATTGTAAACCGTTGGGAAAAACCAAAGGTGGACATGATGGCGTCTCGCCTCAACAAAAAACTGGACAGATATTGCTCCAGGTCAAGGGACCCTCAGGCAATAGCTGTGGACGCTCTGGTAACACCGTGGGTGTACCGGTCAGTGTATGTGTTCCCTCCTCTTCCTCTCATACCAAAAGTACTGAGAATCATAAGAAGGAGAGGAGTGAAGACTATACTCGTGGCTCCGGATTGGCCAAGAAGGACTTGGTACCCGGAAATTCAAGAGATGCTCACGGAAGACCCGTGGCCTCTACCTCTAAGACAGGACCTGCTCCAGCAGGGACCATGTCTGTTCCAAGACTTACCGCGGCTGCGTTTGACGGCATGGCGGTTGAACGCCGGATCCTGAAGGAAAAAGGCATTCCGGATGAAGTCATCCCTACCCTGATCAAAGCCAGGAAGGATGTAACCGTACAACATTATCACCGTATTTGGCGTAAATATGTTGCGTGGTGCGAGGCCAGGAAGGCCCCTACGGATGAATTTCAACTGGGTCGATTCCTGCATTTCCTGCAAACAGGACTGTCTATGGGCCTCAAATTAGGGTCCATTAAGGTTCAAATTTCGGCCCTGTCGATATTCTTCCAAAAAGAACTAGCTTCTGTTCCTGATGTTCAGACGTTTGTCAAGGGAGTACTGCATATACAGCCTCCTTTTGTGCCTCCAGTGGCACCTTGGGATCTCAATGTAGTGTTGGGATTCCTAAAATCACATTGGTTTGAACCACTCACCACTGTGGACTTGAAATATCTCACATGGAAAGTGGTAATGCTGTTAGCCCTGGCTTCAGCCAGGCGTGTATCAGAATTGGCGGCTTTATCCTATAAAAGCCCTTACCTAATTTTTCATACGGACAGGGCAGAATTGAGGACTCGTCCTCAATTTCTCCCTAAGGTGGTTTCAGCATTTCACTTAAACCAACCTATTGTGGTGCCTGCGGCTACTAGGGACTTGGAGGATTCCAAGTTGCTGGACGTAGTCAGGGCCCTGAAAATATATGTTTCCAGGACGGCTGGAGTCAGAAAATCTGACTCGCTGTTTATCCTGTATGCACCCAACAAGCTGGGTGCTCCTGCTTCTAAGCAGACGATTGCTTGTTGGATTTGTAGTACAATTCAGCTTGCACATTCTGTGGCAGGCCTGCCACAGCCAAAATCTGTAAAAGCCCATTCCACACGGAAAGTGGGCTCATCTTGGGCGGCTGCCCGAGGGGTCTCGGCTTTACAACTTTGCCGAGCAGCTACTTGGTCAGGGGCAAACACGTTTGCTAAATTCTACAAATTTGATACCCTGGCTGAGGAGGACCTGGAGTTCTCTCATTCGGTGCTGCAGAGTCATCCGCACTCTCCCGCCCGTTTGGGAGCTTTGGTATAATCCCCATGGTCCTTTCGGAGTCCCCAGCATCCACTAGGACGTTAGAGAAAATAAGATTTTACTTAACGATAATTCTATTTCTCATAGTCCGTAGTGGATGCTGGGCGCCCATCCCAAGTGCGGATTGTCTGCATTACTTGTACATAGTTATTGTTACAAAAATCGGGTTATTGTTGTTGTGAGCCATCTTTTCAGAGGCTCCTTCTGTTATCATGCTGTTAACTGGGTTCAGATCACAAGTTGTACGGTGTGATTGGTGTGGCTGGTATGAGTCTTACCCGGGATTCAAAATCCTTCCTTATTGTGTACGCTCGTCCGGGCACAGTATCCTAACTGAGGCTTGGAGGAGGGTCATAGGGGGAGGAGCCAGTGCACACCAGCTAGTCCTAAAGCTTTTACTTTGTGCCCAGTCTCCTGCGGAGCCGCTATTCCCCATGGTCCTTTCGGAGTCCCCAGCATCCACTACGGACTATGAGAAATAGAATTATCGGTAAGTAAATTCTTATTTTATAGAGATAGATAGATAGAGATATCTATCTCTAAATATATCTCTATAAATATATATATATATATATATATATTTATAGAGATATATATATATATATATATATATATATATAATATAGAGATAGATGGAGATATTTATAGATATATATATATATATATATATATATATATATATATATATATATAGATAGAGATATTTATAGATATATATATATATTTATAGAGATAGATATAGATATATATATCTCTATCTATCTATCTATCTATATATCTATATCTATAAATATATCTATCTCTATAAATATATATCTCTCTCTATATCTCTCTATATCTCTCTCTATATCTCTCTCTATATCTCTCTCTATATATATATATATATATATATATATATATATATATATATATATATATATATATATATATATTTATATATATATTATTATTATATAAAAATTTTCTCATGTGTTTGAAAATTTACTTTAATAGTATTTTTATTGCCATTAGCAATTGCTAATATGCATTCTAGAACAATCTAAGGATTCAGTTTAATTAGCTGTAGGGGTGGGCGAGCTGCGTTGTAAACATGTGGACCTCTACTCATGGCCCGATCTCACCCCAGGCTTGCACATTTTTGTATAGTTGTAGCTATCTTGCAAAGAAAACACCATAATAATAACTCCTACTTTTATTCATTCCATGTACGTCTACACAATGTGTAAAAGTGTACATAATGCATCTTTTCTTACGCTTCCTGTAGTGGCTTATTAGCAACCAATTTGTTAAGCAATTTGTGTAGTGTGATTTCTATTCGGTTGATGTACAGTAAATATAAAATGAAAGTTCTTAACATGTCACCACAACTTCTGTAAATTTAACATTATATTGTACATTTACCTGTTCAACTATGAATAATGTGTTTGCAGGTGGTTACTTTTCGGTTATGTCTTCTAATTGTGATATTTACTTTTTTGTTTCCTTTGATTAGATATTGATGGCTGAAAGCGATTCCTTAAAACTTGGTGAGAATAACTCTGACCTGAATACCAGGTTGTCTATATCCGTGACCAATGGCAAAGAACTGTCCCAGAGCACAAATATTGAAGAGACGCTGGTGTCAAACTTCTTGGTAAAAGAGTCCCGTGAGGAAACTCCAGGAAGAGAAGACACCAGACTGGGCCCACCTGATGGTCAGCAAGACTCCGGAAGTGAGAATAATAAAGAAAAAACATTGGGTATAAAATACTACAGGTTTTTTTTTTTTTTTTAAAGTAATCTAAATGCATTGATTAATACTTTATTATTTACTAACACTTATGTATTTATTTTTTGCTCATTTCAGTTAAGTCCCATTTCAAGAAAATCATTTTTTATTAGTAATAACCAAATGTACAGTATAGTATAGTACATGTGTGCGCACAAGTATATTAATAATAGATATTCAGTCTATGTAACGGTCTTCTTTTCAAAGTTGTGCTGCTCATACATGTAAAAAGCAGGGATTGTTGATTTCAGATATGATGGACAGCAGCCATTTAAGTTTCACATGAATATACTTTTTTTGGGGTCTAGCCCCATAGAGAATTTCTTTTTGGAGCACTCTTTTAAATAGATTTAGAAAAAATGTGATGTAAAGATATGATGTATATAATTAAAAGTAACCTTTATTTCTTATTAGCATAATATATATAAGGAGGATAAAGAGTTATTTGTACGATACGGAAATATATATTTTCTCTGACGTCCTAGTGGATGCTGGGGACTCTGTAAGGACCATGGGGAATAGACTGCTCCGCAGGAGACTGGGCACATCTAAAGAAAGCTTTAGGACTATCTGGTGTGCACTGGCTCCTCCCCCTATGACCCTCCTCCAAGCCTCCGTTAGATTTCTGTGCCCGGCTGAGCTGGATGCACACTAGGGGCTCTCCTGAGCTCCTAGGAAGAAAGTATATGTTAGGTTTTTTATTTTCAGTGAGACCTGCTGGCAACAGGCTCACTGCACCGAGGGACTAAGGGGAGAAGAAGCGAACCTACCTAAGTGGTGGTAGCTTGGGCTTCTTAGGCTACTGGACACCATTAGCTCCAGAGGGATCGAACACAGGACCCGACCTCGTCGTCCGTTCCCGGAGCCGCGCCGCCGTCCCCCTTACAGAGCCAGAAGCAAGAAGGTGGTCCGGAAAATCGGCGGCTGAAGACTTCTGTCTTCTCCAAGGTAGCGCACAGCACTGCAGCTGTGCGCCATTGCTCCTCATGCACACCACACACTGCGGTCACTGATGGGTGCAGGGCGCTGGGGGGGGGGCGCCCTGAGCAGCAATATTAACACCTTGGCTGGCGAACTGACACCATATATAGCCCCAGGGGCTATATAGGTGTTTATTAACCCCTGCCAGAACTTTTACAATAGCGGGAGAAAGCCCGCAGAAAAAGGGGCGGAGCCATCTCCCTCAGCACACTGGCGCCATTTTCCCTCACAGCTCTGCTGGAGGGATCGCTCCCTGGCTCTCCCCTGCAGTCCTGCACTACAGAAAAGGGTTAAAAAGAGAGGGGGGGCACAAATTAGGCGCAGTATATATATATATATATATATATATATATATATATATATATATATATATATATATATATATATATATATATATATAATATGAAATGAAATAGAGGAGATGGCGCCAAGGGAGTTATATCAACGCCCTACCTAAAAACGGACCCTCACAGTACTCTCCGGATAAATTACGTCAGATAACAAATACTAACATAAAAATTTATTAAAACAACATATAAACCCGACACAAATGTTCATAAGTATACAGAGTTGATACATTTACATTTCTCGCACAATTTGAACAATCAGTTTGTAGTGATGAGGAAAAAGCGTAGATATATCACTACGATTTCCTCCTTCTCCTTATTGTAGATTCGGAGGTAACATCAGATAATAGATAGATAAATAACCCAACGCGTTTCGTCTTGTTCCAAGACTTCATCAGGGGTAAAATCTACAATTGTAGAATAATAAGTCAACAAATACATAGCAATAAGCATCTTACACTCACATATAACATGACATATTGGTATCAAAAGAACATGACATAGCAACATGAGGAGGAAAACAGAATAAATAACATGAAGAAAGAGGAAAAAAGAGAACCAAAAAGCACAGGTTATGAAAAACATACCTCTTCATTTCAGAACATATTGTCAGCACATAAAAGGTCATTCAAAGATGTATGAACAACGTTTCAATATTTCAATGGGACTTGATTGATACAGCGAGGACCATACCTAATTAAAAAAACGTTTAATAACCTTTATTAATTAAAGGACACTTTTTGTTCAATTAGGCAGAGATTGGGATTAATCCAAGGGAACGGCACATACCTCATATATCATCAGCTTGAGTCTGACATTCTGATATTCGAATATGGGGAAGATTCATATGTGTATAGAATCTAACTGGTTCGCAAGCATAAGGAACCTAATAAATTGATTAATTGGGTATTAATTATAAGAACACCTACGAGTTCATAAATAGACCCCTATCTTATTTTGACACCCATAATTATAAAAATTCTGGTATCATTAATGTCTGATCACTAATGAACAGATCTCATGACTAACCCGTGTGGTTTCTATATATGATACAGAACAAAGCCACAGAATTGGCTATAACAAACACCAATGTTACCACTATACAATGATCCTCTACTAAATGATCTGATTATAACCAGCCATTTATTCATATTTGGAAAACCCAGGACTAATTGTATTAACCATCAGTATAGTGAACCCACATGATATGTTTATTAGGGAAACCCATCCTTTATGGACGGTATCACTGATCTATGATCGAATAATTCAAAGAAATTACTCAAAGTGCTACCCACAGGGGGTGTAGTTCATTAGTGCCAATCATTAAAGAAATCTCTATAATATAGCACATACCTCGTCGGTCAGCAGCTTGAACCCGACACTCAGAGACTCAGGAGTGAAGGCAATTCAAATGGGTATAATGTCTAACCAATTTAGAACACGTGGTAGACCTGGTAAATTAATTGGGTTGATATCAATTAGACCATCTATTAAAGTACCAGTATGGTACAAAGAGTTCCCACCCCATGGAGAAACAAATACTCCTTTCACTTAGTAAGGGGAAGATCTATTAACTATAAAAATTATATAAGTGAGTGTATAACTCATACAACTTAGTTTCATATTCATGAATAAATCTGTCATATTTATATAGTGAATATATATAATTAGTGCATATCATATACTCTTTAAAAAAATTACATTTATAAATGATTAGTGGTTAACCAGTCAATAAAATACATATAGTTGGTACAAAGTGTATACTAATAAATGGGACCACTTTCAAAGTTGATAATATACTATTGTAAAATCAAAAACAAAACCTTACCCTCCAGTGGTGCAGTGCTGACAGCCAAGTCTCTGTATAATGAGGCATTGGACCTGATAACCACCCTTTATAAAGGGAAAAGTGATTACATCACTTCCCTTGCAATGTGATTGGTGCTCTATATATATGTGCTCCATTTACTATATCAGAATGGAGATAACTTAACCAAAAGTGCATAGATTTATAATTTTCAAATAATCAAACTAAGTGTATTAACGGTATTATTATGAGAATAACTCCTTAGGAGGAAATACCTAATTGATTAATATTACCCATAATGCTTTTCACTGTCTCTCTGGTTACTATTTAGGGAAACCAAACCTGGCTAAATGCCAGGAATGATGTTGGACACACCCCATCTCATTTAACTCAGTTTCATGTCCTACATATTAGACTGATCCCCTGTGGGTAATTCCCCTTGATCGTATTGCATGACGCTGGAGCTATAATAAATAAATAAATAAATAAAAGTAAAATTAAAATAAAAATGGAAATAAAAATAAAAAAACAAAAAATAAATAAAAATAAATACTAATAATAAAAATAAATAATAATAATAAAAAAAAAATATATATTTAAAAAAAAAAAAAAAATTACAAAATAAAAAATAAATAAAAAATAAATAATAAATAATAAATAAAAAATAAAAAAAAAATAAAATAAAAAATAAATAAAAAAAAATATATATAAAATATAACAATAAAAATAAAATATATATATATAGAAATAAACATAAACCTAAAAATAAGAATATTGATGAAAAAATGATAAATAATAAACGAAGAAATAAATAAATAAATAAAAGTAAAATTAAAATAAAAATGGAAATAAAAATAAAAAAACAAAAAATAAATAAAAATAAATACTAATAATAAAAATAAATAATAATAATAATAAAAAAAAATATATATTTAAAAAAAAAAAAAAAAAAAAGTCCAAAGGGACACTTTAGAGGTGGATCTCAATGAATTGGAGGTTATTTTGAATAAATTTAATGATGATGAGGATTTTAAGAGGGATGTTGTGGATCTTCAGCAGAAGTTGGACTCTCTTGAAAAAGAGATCATCACACGCAAACAAAAGAAGTTTGCGAGGGATAAATTAGATTATATAAATGGAAAGGTACATGATTGGAGTAATAACGTCACTAATAAACCCTATCAAAGAGACTATCATGTCCAAGCTAGACGAAGAAAAGTCACTGAGGATTATGATAATGAAGTATTCAGACGTGAATATGTTCCTAACTACCGTAATAGACAAGGTGAAAATTACTATACGAGAAGAAATTCCTATCGATCACCTAGACGTAGATATGGGACGAAACCATTATACCAACACCATCAATCCCCTGTGGGTAAACGCCGAAGACCCTCATACAACAATGGATATGAATTTCGTAGGTCTGTATCCCCCAAAGGAAGGACTTTTTTAGGGGAGAAAAAGAGGGGAGATCTACCACATTTTCAAGAACGAGAACATCTACATACCAGGTTGGATTCCCCTCAGGGGGTGAAAAGGCTTCTACACCCAGGAGAAGAGGAACAAGGGGTGGAAGAAAGGTCGCCCATCAAAAAAAGAAGAGCGATCAACTTCCTACGAGAAATGCCCAGTCAAGCATCATCAACCTTACTGAAAAGAAATTATCAGTCCCACAGACATCCGTACTGAATAAAGGTCTAAAATTCGCTCCCAACCAACATGTGGACAAGTTCAACTTATATGTTGATCTCAATAAATATGTCCGTAATTTAACCTTGAAGAGACACTATTTGAAAAACCCAGTGCCGAAATTGGACTTTGAACCAAGAAAAAAACCGTTAGTAGCACCACCTTCCAGGTACTACCCGGTGGAATCTAGAGGTAACCATATAGACTTCTTCTTTGACTCAGTCAAAGAAGATTTCAGGAAACTAAAAATCAAGGATGACAGATTTTGTGATAACCTTACTCCACAAGAGAGACTCGCAGTTAAACAACTCAAGAATAATGACGAAATAATCATAAAAACTGCAGATAACGGAGGGGCGGTGGTACTACAAGAGAAGTCAGCATATGTCAAAGAGGCTTTGAGTCAAATTAATGATACTAGGACCTATGAACAGCTTATAGGTGATCCTACCGAAAAGTTTGTAGAGGATCTTTACGATCTTCTACATGCCGCTAAAAACAGAGGTATCCTGTGTAAGGAAGAATTCGAATATCTGTACAATAAGAAACCGAGGATTCCAGTTTTTTACCATCTGCCTAAAGTGCACAAGGGCACGATCCCTCCCCCAGGAAGACCCATAGTGGCAGGGGTTGATTCCTTGACATCCTGTTTGTCACATTATCTGGATTTAAAACTCCAACCATATGTAAAAAAACAACTGTCCTACTTGAAAGACTCCACCGGTCTACTGAATTCACTCAGGGACCTCCAATGGCAATCCACATACCGGTGGGTCACGGTGGATGTACAGGCACTTTATACATCCATCCCCCACGATAAAGGATGTGAAGCAGTGAGTAAGATCCTGATTTTAGACCATAATGTCAGCAGAGAAGAGAGAGATTTCCTTGTGGATAGTATTAGGTTTGTCCTTAACCATAATTATTTTGAATTTCAAGAAAAATACTATCTACAGAAACAGGGTACGGCGATGGGTACCAAGTTCGCCCCTTCATATGCAAACATCTATATGGACTGTTGGGAAAATGAAATTCTGTATGTGGATGGAGATTTTAGATGTACTAACATCAAATTCTACAAACGATACATCGACGACTTGATCTTCATCTGGGACGGTGAGGTTGAAACCCTGATGAGTTTTATATCTGACATTCAAATTAATCATTATAACCTCAAGTTTACTTACAAACAACACCCTGTAGCCATTGACTACCTGGATGTTCTTTTGAAAATTGAAGAAGATGGCTCTTTAAGTACTAAAACGTTTTTCAAGAAAACTGATGCCAATAGTTTCATTCCTTCCGACAGCTGCCACCTTTCCCGGTGGAAAACCGCGGTACCATATTCTCAATTTATACGGATTAGGAAAAACTGCAGCAGTATGGATGCATATTGGGAACAGTCATCATCATTAGTTCTTCAGTTCATAGATAGGGGTTACAGTGAAAAGACTCTACGAATAGACCAAGCCCGTGCTTCCGAAATTGACAGGAACAGCCTCTTTATGACGAGAGATCGTATACAGGATGGACACCGGGGAGAGAGACCTTTTGTAACACAGTTCAATCAAGAAAACAGAACTATCAAACGTATTATGAATAAACACTGGCACCTTTTACTTAAAGATCCAGTTTTAGGGCCTCATCTACCCAGTAGACCAAGTATTGTCTTTAGGAGATCTAAGAACCTTAAAAGTATCCTTGCTCCTAGTCAATTACAGACAGAACATCGGAAAAAAGATGATAATTCCAACCAACACCCACTCATGAAGAGAGCAGGGCTGTTTCCCTGCAATAAGTGCAATTGTTGCCGCTTCATCGACAAAAAAAGTTTCTGCTGGAAAGATGAGACTAAAAGGGTTTTTAGACTAAAGTCCATTGTTACGTGCAATACCAATTACGTCATCTATAAGATAGATTGCAGTTGCAAACTCTCTTATATTGGTAAAACAAAGAGGTGTCTCAAAATTAGAATACAGGAACACTTACGAAACATCAAGAATAAGGTCCAGAATCATAGCCTCCCCAGGCACTTCCAGGAAAAACATAGGTCCGAAATTCAGGGCTTAACATTTAATGTGGTGGAACATGTACCCGAAGATAAGAGGGGAGGAGATAGGGACCTCCAGCTTGCTCGAAGGGAATCTTTCTGGATTTATACTTTAAATACTCTTATACCGAAAGGGTTGAATGAGAATATCGATATGATAGCATTCCTTTGATGTAGATAAAGTGTATCTAGTGTGTAGAGATGGAGATATTGTCAGAGTAGTTAATGGCCAGTACTGAATTTTCATACTAATGTAACGTAGTTTCATTATATATCATGTGCACGTAGAGGAATTGAATGTCAGATCTTTAAAAATCATAAGATTTCCCCGGTGTATTTATCTTTGGTTATTAAATTTTACCACTTGACATACAGACGTGTACAAGTGGGGCCATTTTCAAGTTGATAACTCTTCATCTCATTCATTTTTTTCATACATACATCACGTTTCCAGTATATATACACTCATGTACATGTTTAACCATAAAGGACTTAATTTATTTATATAAAGATCAGACATATCTGTTTATAACTTATTTTTACTTTTATTATATTTATTTATTTCTTCGTTTATTATTTATCATTTTTTCATCAATATTCTTATTTTTAGGTTTGTTTATTTCTATATATATATATTTTATTTTTATTGTTATATTTTATATATATTTTATTTATTTTTTATTTTTTATTTATTATTTATTATTTTTTATTTATTTTTTATTTAATTTTTTTTTTTTTTTTAAATATATATATTTTTTTTATTATTATTATTTATTTTTATTATTAGTATTTATTTTTATTTATTTTTTGTTTTTTTATTTTTATTTCCATTTTTATTTTAATTTTACTTTTATTTATTTATTTATTTATTTATTATAGCTCCAGCGTCATGCAATACGATCAAGGGGAATTACCCACAGGGGATCAGTCTAATATGTAGGACATGAAACTGAGTTAAATGAGATGGGGTGTGTCCAACATCATTCCTGGCATTTAGCCAGGTTTGGTTTCCCTAAATAGTAACCAGAGAGACAGTGAAAAGCATTATGGGTAATATTAATCAATTAGGTATTTCCTCCTAAGGAGTTATTCTCATAATAATACCGTTAATACACTTAGTTTGATTATTTGAAAATTATAAATCTATGCACTTTTGGTTAAGTTATCTCCATTCTGATATAGTAAATGGAGCACATATATATAGAGCACCAATCACATTGCAAGGGAAGTGATGTAATCACTTTTCCCTTTATAAAGGGTGGTTATCAGGTCCAATGCCTCATTATACAGAGACTTGGCTGTCAGCACTGCACCACTGGAGGGTAAGGTTTTGTTTTTGATTTTACAATAGTATATTATCAACTTTGAAAGTGGTCCCATTTATTAGTATACACTTTGTACCAACTATATGTATTTTATTGACTGGTTAACCACTAATCATTTATAAATGTAATTTTTTTAAAGAGTATATGATATGCACTAATTATATATATTCACTATATAAATATGACAGATTTATTCATGAATATGAAACTAAGTTGTATGAGTTATACACTCACTTATATAATTTTTATAGTTAATAGATCTTCCCCTTACTAAGTGAAAGGAGTATTTGTTTCTCCATGGGGTGGGAACTCTTTGTACCATACTGGTACTTTAATAGATGGTCTAATTGATATCAACCCAATTAATTTACCAGGTCTACCACGTGTTCTAAATTGGTTAGACATTATACCCATTTGAATTGCCTTCACTCCTGAGTCTCTGAGTGTCGGGTTCAAGCTGCTGACCGACGAGGTATGTGCTATATTATAGAGATTTCTTTAATGATTGGCACTAATGAACTACACCCCCTGTGGGTAGCACTTTGAGTAATTTCTTTGAATTATTCGATCATAGATCAGTGATACCGTCCATAAAGGATGGGTTTCCCTAATAAACATATCATGTGGGTTCACTATACTGATGGTTAATACAATTAGTCCTGGGTTTTCCAAATATGAATAAATGGCTGGTTATAATCAGATCATTTAGTAGAGGATCATTGTATAGTGGTAACATTGGTGTTTGTTATAGCCAATTCTGTGGCTTTGTTCTGTATCATATATAGAAACCACACGGGTTAGTCATGAGATCTGTTCATTAGTGATCAGACATTAATGATACCAGAATTTTTATAATTATGGGTGTCAAAATAAGATAGGGGTCTATTTATGAACTCGTAGGTGTTCTTATAATTAATACCCAATTAATCAATTTATTAGGTTCCTTATGCTTGCGAACCAGTTAGATTCTATACACATATGAATCTTCCCCATATTCGAATATCAGAATGTCAGACTCAAGCTGATGATATATGAGGTATGTGCCGTTCCCTTGGATTAATCCCAATCTCTGCCTAATTGAACAAAAAGTGTCCTTTAATTAATAAAGGTTATTAAACGTTTTTTTAATTAGGTATGGTCCTCGCTGTATCAATCAAGTCATATTGAAACGTTGTTCATACATCTTTGAATGACCTTTTATGTGCTGACAATATGTTCTGAAATGAAGAGGTATGTTTTTCATAACCTGTGCTTTTTGGTTCTCTTTTTTCCTCTTTCTTCATGTTATTTATTCTGTTTTCCTCCTCATGTTGCTATGTCATGTTCTTTTGATACCAATATGTCATGTTATATGTGAGTGTAAGATGCTTATTGCTATGTATTTGTTGACTTATTATTCTACAATTGTAGATTTTACCCCTGATGAAGTCTTGGAACAAGACGAAACGCGTTGGGTTATTTATCTATCTATTATCTGATGTTACCTCCGAATCTACAATAAGGAGAAGGAGGAAATCGTAGTGATATATCTACGCTTTTTCCTCATCACTACAAACTGATTGTTCAAATTGTGCGAGAAATGTAAATGTATCAACTCTGTATACATATGAACATTTGTGTCGGGTTTATATGTTGTTTTAATAAATTTTTATGTTAGTATTTGTTATCTGACGTAATTTATCCGGAGAGTACTGTGAGGGTCCGTTTTTAGGTAGGGCGTTGATATAACTCCCTTGGCGCCATCTCCTCTATTTCATTTCATATTTTCACACATTTAGTTCCTCCTAACAGGGAACTTAGAGGATACAGGCAGCCATATAATTAATTAATTTTAGTGTTTTATTTGAAATAGCGCAGTGGGAGAGTAATTCTTGTCATATATATATATATATATATATATATATATATATTATGCAGCTATAAGGGAAAACACTCTCTATAGGTGATATCCCTGTGATATATAGCGCTCTGGTGTGTGCTGGCATACTCTCCCTCTGTCTCCCCAAAGGGCTTTGTGGGGTCCTGTCCTCTGTCAGAGCATTCCCTGTGTGTGTGCTGAGTGTCGGTACTGCTGTGTCGACATGTATGATGAGGATAATGATGTGGAGGCGGAGCAAATGCCTGTGAATGGGATGTCACCCCCTGCGGGGTCGACACCGGTGTGGATGGACTTATGGAAGGAATTACGTGACAGTGTCAACTCCTTACATAAAAGGTTTGACGACATAGGACAGCCGGCTGCTTAGCTTGTGCCTGTCCAAGCGTCTCACATGTCATCAGGGGCTCTAAAACGCCCGCTACCTCAGATGGCAGACACAGATGTTGACACGGATACCGACTCCAGTGTCGACGACGATGAGACTAGTGTACCTTCCAATAGGGCCACCCGTTACATGATTGAGGCAATTAAAAATGTATTACACATTTCTGATAATACCCCAGATACCACAAAAAAGGGTATTATGTTTGGTGACAGAAAACTACCAGTAGTTTTCCTGCATCTGAGGAATTGATATGAGGTGTGTGAGGAAGCGTGGACTTCCCCCGATAAGAAATTGATAATTTCTAAGCAGCGTACCCTTTTCCGCCAGAGGATAGGTCACGTTGGGAAATTACCCCTAGGGTAGATAAAGCGGTTACACGCTTTTTAAAAAAGGTGGCACTACCGTCACGGATACGGCCGCCCTGAAGGACCTGCTGATAGAAAGCAGAAAACTACCCTTAAAGCTATATACACACACACGGGCATTATATTGAGACCTGCTATTGCCTCGGCATGGATGTGCAGTGCGGCAGCTGCGTGGTCAGATTCCTTGTCGGATAATATTTATACTATAGATGGGGACAATATTTTGCTGAAAATAGAGCATATAAAAGACGCTGTCTTATACATGCGTGATGCACAGAGGGATATTTGCCGACTGGCATCACTAATAAGCGCTATGTAAAACCATTGCCGCCAGACGGGGGTTATGGACTCGGCAATGGTCGGGCGATGCCGATTCAAAACGGCACATGGAAGTTTGCCCTAGAAAGGGGTGGTACTGTTTGGGGATGGTCTTTCAGACCTCGTTTCCACAGCTACGGCTGGGAAATCAAAACTTTTGCCACAAGCTACCCCACAGCAAAAGTAAGCACTGTATTATCAGGTACAGTCCCTTCGGCCCCAGAAAAGTAGAGGGCTAGAGGCTCATCTTTTCTGCCAAGAGGAAAAGGTAGAGGGAAAAAGCTGCAGCACACAGCTAGTTCCCGGGAGCAGAAGTCCTCCCCTGCGTCCGGTAAGTCCACAGCATGACGCTGGGGCTGCTCAGGCGGACCCGGGTACGGTGGGGGCCCGTCTTTCAGCGCACAGTGGGCTCTCACAGGTGGATCCCTGGGTTCTTCAAACAGTATCTCAGAGGTACAGGCTGGAATTCGAGACGTCTCCCCCCCGCCGTTTCCTAAAATCTGCCTTACCGGCAACTCCCTCTGCCAGGGAGGCAGTGTTGGTGGCTATCCAAAAAACTGTATTCACAGCAAGTGATTATCTAGGTACCCCTCCTTCAACAGGAAAAGGGTTACTTTTCCACAATGTTTGTGGTACCGAAACCGGACGGTTCGGTGAGACCCATCTTAAATTTAAAATCCTTGAACACGTATAACAAAAGATTCAAGTTCAAGATGGAATCGCTCAGGGCGATTATTGCGATCCTGGACGAGGGGGATTACAGGGTCTCTCTGGACATCAAGGATACTTACCTGCATGTCCCCATTTACCCTCCTCACCAGGAGTACCTCAAGATTGTGGTACCGGACTGTCACTATCAGTTCCAGACGCTGCCGTTTGGATTATCCACGGCACCGAGGGTCTTTACCATGGGTAATGACCGAAATGATGATACTCCTTCGCAAGAAGGGAGTTTTAATTATCCCGTACTTGGACGATCTCCTGATAAAGGCGAGGTCCAAGGAACAGTTGGTAAGGGGGTAGCACTTTCTCGGGAAGTGCTGCAACAGCAGGACTGGATTCTCAATTCCAAAGTCACAGCTGGTCCCGACGACACGTCTTCTGTTCCTGGGAATGATTCTGGAAACAGACCAGAAAAAAGTGTTTCTTCCAATGTAAAAAGCCGAGGAGTTGTCATCTCTAGTCAGAAACCTCCTAAGACCTGGACAGGTGTCGGTACATCAATGCACACGAGTCCTGGGAAAAATGGTAGCTTCGTACGAAGCAATTCCATTCGGAAAGTTTCACGCAAGGATTTTCCAGTGGGACCTGTTGGACAAATGGTCCGGGTCCCATCTCCAGATACAGCAGCGGATAACCCGGTCGGCAAGAACCAGGGTGTCGCTGCGGTGGTGGCTGCAGAGGGTTCATCTACTAGAGGGCCGCTGATTCGGAATACAGGACTGGGTCCTGGGGACCACGGATGCCAGCCTTCGGGGCTGGGGTGCAGTCACACAGGGAATAAAATCCCAAGGACTCTGGTCCAAAACAGGAGTTTTCACTTAACATAAATTTTCTGGAGATAAGAGCCATTTACAAGGCCCTAAGCAAAACAAGGCCCCTGCTTCACCAGCCGTACTGATCCAATCAGACAACATCACGGCGCTCGCCCATGTAAACAGGCAGGGCGGCACAAGAAGCAGGAGGGCGATGGCAGAAGCCACAAGGATTCCCCGTTGGGCGGAAAATCATGTGGTAGTACTGGCAGCAGTGTTCATTCCGGGAGTGGTCAACTGGGATGCAGACTTCCGCAGCAGACTCCACCCGGGAGAATAGGGACTTCATCCAGAAGTCTTCCAAATGCTGGTAAACCGTTGGGAAAGACCACAGGTGGACATGATGGCGTCCCGCCTCAATAAAAAAGATATTGCGCCAGGTCAAGGGAACCTCAGGCGATCGCTGTGGACGCTCTAGTGACACCGCGGGTGTATCAGTCGGTTTATGTGTTCCCTCCTCTCCCTCTCATACCCAAGGTACTGAGGATAATAAGGAAAAGAGGAGTAAGAACTATACTCATGGTTCCGGATTGGCCAAGAAGGGCTTGGTACCTGGAACTTCAGGAGTTGATCTCAGAGGACCCATGGCCTATGCCACTCAGACAGGATCTGCTGCAGCAGGGGCCCTGTCTGTTCAAAGACTTACCGCGGCTGCATTGACGGCATGGCGGTTGAACACCGGATCCTGAGTGAAAAAGGCATTCCGGAGGAAGTCATTCTTATCCTGATCAAAGCCAGGAAGGATGTCAGCCTGAAGTGCAGACGTTGTAAGGGAGTGCTGCATATTCAGCCCCTTTTTTGTGCCCCAGTGGCACCTTGGGATCTGGGATGTGGTTTTGAAGTTCCTGGAATCACATTGGTTTGAGCCACTTAAAACCGTGGATTTGAAATATCTCACATGAAAAGTGGTCATGCGTTGGCTCTGGCTTCGGCCAGGCATGTGTCAGAATTGGCGGCTTTGTCATAAAAAAGCCCTTACCTGACTTTCCATATGGATAGGGCAGAGTTGAGGACTCGTCCTCCCTTTCTCCCGAAGGTGGTATCGGGTTTTCACTTGTACCAACCTATTGGGGTGCCTGCGGCTACTAGGGACCTGGAGGATTCCAAGTTACTGGACGTAGTCAGGGCCCTGAAAAATTATATTTCCAGGACGGCTGGAGTCCGGAAAACAGACTCGCTGTTTATCCTAGATGCACCCAACATGCTGGGTGCTCCTGCTTCTAAGCAGGATATAGCGCGCTGGATTTGTAGCACTATTCAGCTTGCGCATTCTGCGGTGGGACTACCGCTGCCTAAATCTGTAAAAGCCCATTCCACATGGAAGGGGGCTCATCTTGGGCGGCTGCCCGAGGGGTCTCGGCTTTACAACTTGGCCGAGCTGCTACTTGGTCAGGGGCAAACACGTTTGCAAAATTCTACAAATTTGATACCCTGGCTGAGAAGGACCTTGAGTTCTCTCATTCGGTGCTGCAGAGTCATCCGCACTCTCCCGCCCGTTTGGGAGCTTTGGTATAATCCCCATGGTCCTTACGGAGTCCGCAGCATCCACTAGGACTTCAGAGAAAATAAGATTTTACTCACCGGTAAATCTATTTCTCGTAGTCCGTAGTGGATGCTGGGCGCCCATCCCTAGTGCGGATTGTCTGCAATACTTGTAAATAGTTATTGTTACACAAATCGGGTTATTGCGAACCATCTATTCAGAGGTTCCATTGTTATCATACTGTTAACCGGGGTTCCTATCACGAGTTATATGGTGTGATTGGTGTGGCTGGTATGAGTCTTACCCGGGATTCAAAATCCTTCCTTATTGTGTCAGCTCTTCCGGGCACAGTGTCCTAACTGAGGCTTGGAGGAGGGTCATAGGGGGAGGAGCCAGTGCACACCAGATAGTCCTAAAGCTTTCTTTAGATATGCCCAGTCTCCTGCGGAGCCGTCTATTCCCCATGGTCCTTACGGAGTCCCCAGCATCCACTACGGACTACGAGAAATAGATTTACCGGTGAGTAAAATCTTATTTTTTTTCTCCTTACTGGGGTCAGATGCTTTCAAAGATTATAGACCCTAACAACACATAAATAAAAAATATATCCTCCCTGAAAGGGGGGACAAAAAAGAGGGCTAGTGGCTTGATGTTTGATGGAGTTAACAAAAACATGGATATTAGTGGTCGCTGCTTATAATGATTGTTATAATCGATGTTATCAAATTTTCTCTGACGTCCTAAGTGGATGCTGGGGACTCCGTCAGGACCATGGGGAATAGCGGCTCCGCAGGAGACAGGGCACAAAAGTAAAAGCTTTAGGATCAGGTGGTGTGCACTGGCTCCTCCCCCTATGACCCTCCTCCAAGCCTCAGTTAGGTTTTTGTGCCCGGCCGAGAAGGGTGCAATCTAGGTGGCTCTCCTAAAGAGCTGCTTAGAGTAAAAGTTTTGTTAGGTTTTTTATTTTCAGTGAGTCCTGCTGGCAACAGGCTCACTGCAACGAGGGACTTAGGGGAGAAGAAGTGAACTCACCTGCGTGCAGGATGGATTGGCTTCTTAGGCTACTGGACACTAGCTCCAGAGGGACGATCACAGGTACAGCCTGGATGGGTCACCGGAGCCGCGCCGCCGACCCCCTTGCAGATGCTGAAGAGAGAAGAGGTCCAGAAATCGGCGGCTGAAGACTTCTCAGTCTTCATGAGGTAGCGCACAGCACTGCAGCTGTGCGCCATTGCTCTCAGCACACTTCACACCAACGGTCACTGAGGGTGCAGGGCGCTTGGGGGGGCGCCCTGGGCAGCAATGAAAGTACCTATGCTGGCTAAAAATACATCACATATAGCCCCTGGGGCTATATGGATGTATTTAACCCCTGCCAGGTTGTCAGAAAAACGGGAGAAGAAGCCCGCCGAAAAGGGGGCGGGGCCTATTCTCCTCAGCACACAGCGCCATTTTCCTACACAGCTCCGCTGCTAGGAAGGCTCCCAGGCTCTCCCCTGCACTGCACTACAGAAACAGGGTTAAAACAGAGAGGGGGGGCACTTATTTGGCGATATTATTATATATTAAGATGCTATAAGGGAAAACACTTATATAAGGTTGTCCCTGTATAATATAGCGTTTTGGTGTGTGCTGGCAAACTCTCCCTCTGTCTCCCCAAAGGGCTAGTGGGGTCCTGTCCTCTATCAGAGCATTCCCTGTGTGTGTGCGCTGTGTGTCGGTACGTGTGTGTCGACATGTATGAGGACGATGTTGGTGAGGAGGCGGAGCAATTGCCTGTAATGGTGATGTCACTCTCTAGGGAGTCGACACCGGAATGGATGGCTTATTTAGGGAATTACGTGATAATGTCAACACGCTGCAAGGTCGGTTGACGACAGGAGACGGCCGGCAAACCAATTAGTACCTGTCCAGGCGTCTCAAACACCGTCAGGGGCTTTAAAACGCCCATTTACCTCAGTCGGTCGACACAGACACGGACACTGACTCCGGTGTCGACGGTGAAGAAACAAACGTATTTTCCATTTGGGTCACACGTTACATGTTAAGGGCAATGAAGGAGGTGTTACATATTTCTGATACTACAAGTACCACAAAAGAGGGTATTATGTGGGGTGTGAAAAAACTACCTGTAGTTTTTCCTGAATCAGATAAATTAAATGAAGTGTGTGATGATGCGTGGGTTTTCCCCGATAGAAAATTATTGGCGTTATACCCTTTCCCGCCAGAAGTTAGGGCGCGTTGGGAAACACCCCTTAGGGTGGATAAGGCGCTCACACGCTTATCAAAACAAGTGGCGTTACCGTCTCCAGATACGGCCGCCCTCAAGGAGCCAGCTGATAGGAGGCTGGAAAATATCCTAAAAAGTATATACACACATACTGGTGTTATACTGCGACCAGCGATCGCCTCAGCCTGGATGTGCAGCGCTGGGGTGGCTTGGTCGAATTCCCTGACTGAAAATATTGATACCCTTGACAGGGACAGTATATTATTGACTATAGAGCATTTTAAAGGATGCATTTCTATATATGCGAGATGCACAGAGGGATATTTGCACTCTGGCATCAAGAGTAAGTGCGATGTCCATATCTGCCAGAAGATGTTTATGGACACGACAGTGGTCAGGTGATGCAGATTCCAAACGGCACATGGAAGTATTGCCGTATAAAGGGGAGGAGTTATTTGGGGTCGGTCCATCGGACCTGGTGGCCACGGCAACAGCTGGAAAATCCACCTTTTTTACCCCAAGTCACATCTCAGCAGAAAAAGACACCGTCTTTTCAGCCTCCGTCCTTTCGTCCCCATAAGGGCAAGCAGGCAAAAGGCCAGTCATATCTGCCCAGGGATAGAGGAAAGGGAAGAAGACTGCAGCAGGCAGCCCATTCCCAGGAACAGAAGCCCTCCACCGCTTTTGCCAAGTCCTCAGCATAACGCTGGGGCCGTACAGGACTCGGGTGCGGTGGGGGGTCGTCTCAAGAGTTTCAGCGCGCAGTGGGCTCACTCGCAAGTGGACCCCTGGATCCTACAAGTAGTATCCCAGGGGTACAGATTGGAAATTCGAGACGTCTCCCCCTCGCAGGTTCCTGAAGTCTGCTTTACCAACGTCTCCCTCCGACAGGGAGGCAGTATTGGAAACAATTCACAAGCTGTATTCCCAGCAGGTGATAAAGTACCCCTCCTACAACAAGGAAAGGGGTATTATTCCACACTATATTGTGGTACTGAAGCCAGACGGCTCGGTGAGACCTATTCTAAATCTGAAATATTTGAACACTTACATACAAAGGTTCAAATCAAGATGGAGTCACTCAGAGCAGTGATAGCGAACCAGGAAGAAGGGGACTATATGGTGTCCCTGGACATCAAGGATGCTTACCTCCATGTCCCAATTTACCCTTCTCACCAAGGGTACCTCAGGTTCGTGGTACAAAACTGTCACTATCAGTTTCAGACGCTGCCGTTTGGATTGTCCACGGCACCCCGGGTCTTTACCAAGGTACTGGCCGAAATAATGATTCTTCTTCAAAGAAAAGGCGTCTTAATTATCCCTTACTTGGACGATCTCCTGATAAGGGCAAAGTCCAGAGAACAGTTGGAGGTCGGAGTAGCACTATCTCAAGTAGTTCTACGACAGCACGGGTGGATTCTAAATATTCCAAAATCGCAGCTGTCTCCGACGACACGTCTGCTGTTCCTAGGGATGATTCTGGACACAGTCCAGAAAAAGGTGTTTCTCCCGGAGGAGAAAGCCAGGGAGTTATCCGAGCTAGTCAGGAACCTCCTAAAACCAGGAAAAGTGTCATTGCATCATTGCACAAGGGTCCTGGGAAAAATGGTGGCTTCTTACGAAGCGATTCCATTCGGCAGATTTCACGCAAGAACTTTTCAGTGGGATCTGCTGGAAAAATGGTCCGGATCGCATCTTCAGATGCATCAGCGGATAACCCTGTCTCCAAGGACAAGGGTGTCTCTTCTGTGGTGGCTGCAGAGTGCTCATCTACTAAAGGGCCGCAGATTCGGCATTCAGGACTGGGTCCTGGTGACCACGGATGCCAGCCTGAAAGGCTGGGGAGCAGTCACACAAGGAAAAAATTTCCAGGGAGTGTGATCAAGTCTGGAGACTTCTCTCCACATAAATGTACTGGAGCTAAGAGCAATTTACAATGCTCTAAGCTTAGCAAGACCTCTGCTTCAAGGTCAGCCGGTATTGATCCAGTGGGACAACATCACGGCAGTCGCCCACGTAAACAGACAGGGCGGCACAAGAAGCAGGAGGGCAATGGCAGAAACTGCAAGGATTCTTCGCTGGGCGGAAAATCATGTGATAGCACTGTCAGCAGTGTTCATTCCGGGAGTGGACAACTGGGAAGCAGACTTCCTCAGCACGACCTCCACCCGGGAGAGTGGGGACTTCATCGGGAAGTCTTCCACATGATTGTGAACCGTTGGGAAAGACCAAAGGTGGACATGATGGCGTCCCGCCTGAACAAAAAACTGGACAGGTATTGCGCCAGGTCAAGAGACCCTCAGGCAATAGCTGTGGACGCTCTGGTAACGCCGTGGGTGTTCCAGTCAGTGTATGTGTTTCCTCAGGCAATAGCTGTGGACGTTCTGGTAACACCGTGGGTGTACCAGTCGGTGTATGTGTTCCCTCCTCTGCTTCTCATACCTAAGGTACTGAGAATTATAAGACGTAGAGGAGTAAGAACTATACTCGTGGCTCCGGATTGGCCAAGAAGGACTTGGTACCCGGAACTTCAAGAGATGCTCACAGAGGACTCATGGCCTCTGCCGCTAAGAAGGGACTTGCTTCAGCAAGTACCATGTCTGTTCCAAGACTTACCGCGGCTGCGTTTGACGGCATGGCGGTTGAACGCCGGATCCTAAGGGAAAAAGGCATTCCGGAAGAGGTCATTCCTACCCTGGTCAAAGCCAGGAAGGAGGTGACCGCACAACATTATCACCACATGTGGCGAAAATATGTTGCGTGGTGTGAGGCCAGGAAGGCCCCACGAAGAAATTTCAGCTCGGTCGATTCCTGCATTTCCTGCAAACAGGAGTGTCTATGGGCCTCAAATTGGGGTCCATTAAGGTTCAAATTTCGGCCCTGTCGTTTTTCTTCCAGAAAGAATTGGCTTCAGTTTCCTTAAGTCCAGAAGTTTGTCAAGGGAGTACTGCATATACAACCCCCTTTTGTGCCTCCAGTGGCACTGTGGGATCTCAACGTAGTTCTGGGATTCCTCAAATCACATTGGTTTAAACCGCTCAAATCTGTGGATTTGAAATATCTCACATGGAAAGTGACCATGATGTTGGCCCTGGCCTCGGCCAGGCGAGTGTCAGAATTGGCGGCTTTGTCTCACAAAAGCCCATATCTGATTGTCCATTCGGACAGGGCAGAGCTGCGGACTCGTCCCCAGTTTCTCCCTAAGGTGGTGTCAGCGTTTCACCTGAACCAGCTTATTGTGGTACCTGCGGCTACTAGGGACTTGGAGGACTCCAAGTTGCTAGATGTTGTCAGGGCCCTGAAAATATAGGTTTCCAGGACGGCTGGAGTCAGGAAAACTGACTTGCTGTTATCCTGTATGCACCCAACAAACTGGGTGCTCTTGCTTCTAAGCAGACGATTGCTAGTTGGATGTGTAGTACAATTCAGCTTGCACATTCTGTGGCAGGCCTGCCACAGCCAAAATATGTAAATGCCCATTCCACAAGGAAGGTGGGCTCATCTTTTGCGGCTGCCCGAGGGGTCTCGGCTTTACAACTTTGCCGAGCTGCTACTTGGTCAGGGGCACACCCTGGCTGAGGAGGACCTGGAGTTCTCTCACTCGGTGCTGCAGAGTCATCCGCACTCTCCCGCCCGTTTGGGAGCTTTGGTATAATCCCCATGGTCCTGACGGAGTCCCCAGCATCCACTTAGGACGTCAGAGAAAATAAGAATTTACTTACCGATAATTCTATTTCTCGTAGTCCGTAGTGGATGCTGGGCGCCCATCCCAAGTGCGGATTGTCTGCAATACTTGTACATAGTTATTGTTACAAAAATCGGGTTATTATTGTTGTGAGCCATCTTTTCAGAGGCTCCGCTGTTATCATGCTGTTAACTGGGTTCAGATCACAGGTTGTACAGTGTGATTGGTGTGGCTGGTATGAGTCTTACCCGGGATTCAAAATCCTTCCTTATTGTGTACGCTCGTCCGGGCACAGTATCCTAACTGAGGCTTGGAGGAGGGTCATAGGGGGAGGAGCCAGTGCACACCACCTGATCCTAAAGCTTTTACTTTTGTGCCCTGTCTCCTGCGGAGCCGCTATTCCCCATGGTCCTGACTGAGTCCCCAGCATCCACTACGGACTATGAGAAATAGAATTATCGGTAAGTAAATTCTTATTTTTCCTTGTTACATATAAATGAGTCCTACAGCTAGAACAAATACAATAGGAAATATCAAACAATCACTTTCTCTTATCCATGTAGTGCTCCTTCAAAGCTGCTACATTTAACACAATTCTACCTTTGCAACAGTATGTAATGACATTGTCATATTTAAAATTATGTCTCTGTAAGGTAGCAGTATTAGTAAGCATTCGACCATAACCCATGAATTAGATTAACACTTCATTAGTAATTAATAACCCACACATAAACCTCTCGTTAGGTATGAGTTCAGCTGTTACCTTTATCTGATCATGTATCAAATAATTTAAGGTCTTGCATCGTGAAAGAGATAATCTTTTTATAGCCCTCAGATCAATTCTAAACAATTATAAAAGTATACAGATGTGTCTTATGCTGCAATACAATGTATCCGCATCCTCTAAAAAGAGCATCAATTTTTTCACAGAAGCATACAAAATATCAATTCCATATCCACAGTGAAACGCATCTTATTTATAGAGTCTGTGCACAAGCATTGACAGCATCAATGTTTCCATTATTTAAAAATGGCATATAGTTAAACATCAATAGTAGTGCATACAGGAATTAGTCTCAAACTTTAAGTGGACCTTTACAGCTAATAAAGCCTATTGATCAATGGAGTGTATAGAGAACAAAGAAAATCATAAGAATTAGTACAGCATATATGGCAGATCTTCCCATCTGCTGCCCTCCCTCATCATATGAGCGGAGGAAGAGTGAGAGTGGAAATACTGCAGTGCTGATAGAAAAACAGACCCCAGAGTCCGCCGTATTTGGTGTTAGAGAGGCCCCGTTACCAGGTGCATTGCAAGGCTTCAATGCGCCGCGGAGATCGAATGGAGACTTGTGAAAAAAAGAGGGAAATAAAAAGAAAAAGAAGAGTGTGATATGTTGTCAGATTCTCGATCACAGCTGTTGTAATCTAGCTGTGGAGTTCAGATTCTCTTCAGTTTGAATCGTTATGCTGATATAAATACCAAGACACACTCTCTTATAGGAGTTAGTACAGCATATGTAGCAGATATTCCCATCTGCTGCCCTCCCTCATCATATGAGCGGAAGAAGAGTGAGTTTTGCTATGCTGATAGAAAAACTGGTGATCAAGCCCAGTAGGTGAAACGTATGTCCAGCTGCTAGTGGAGTTGCTCTAAATTACCATACAGCTCCCTGCAGAAGGACGCTGTACTTTCGGGCCGGTGAATCTACACCTGATTCTTGAACCAGTTATGCTGCTGTGACTACTATATTTTCTGGGTATCAGGAGGACATAGCTGCCAGACATGAGAACGCGATGAGAGCTGGGAGGACGCACCTGACAGCATAGCCGCGGTCGGCGGTCCGGTATTCAAAACGTCCCCTGTGTTTTTCCCTTCTCTCTGTTTTTTCTCTCTCCTATATTTCCCTCCTGTTCCCTCTTTACACAGCAGCTCTTTTTGACTATAACTACAAGTGCAGCTTTAGAGAATCTGCTCATTTACCTCTTTATTATTTATTTATCATTTTTTCTTAAGAGAGTATGTCTTGGCATTTAACATATTTGCACCAGTATAATGATCTAAATTGAAGAAGATCTGAACCTCGTTAATATGTTACAACAACTGTGATCGAAGATTTGGTAATATATTACATTCTCCTTTCTCTTTTTTTCACAAGTGTCCCTCCGGTCTCCGCGGCGCATTGAAGCCTTGCAATGCACCAGTAACAAGGCCTCTCTAACACCGAATACGGAGACACGGGGGATACTGGGGTCTGTTTTTCTATCAGCATAGCAGTATTCCTACTCTCACTCTTCTTCCGCTCATATGATGAGGGAGGGCAGCAGATGGGAATATCTGCTACATATGCTGTACTAACTCCTATAAGAGAGTGTGTCTTGGTATTTATATCAGCATAACGATTCAAACTGAAGAGAATCTGAACTCCACAGCTAGATTACAACAGCTGTGATCGAGAATCTGACAACATATCACACTCTTCTTTTTCTTTTTATTTCCCTCTTTTTTTTTCACAAGTCTCCCTTCGATCTCCACGGCGCATTGAAGCCTTGCAATGCACCTGGTAACGGGGCCTCTCTAACACCGAATACGGCGATACGGGGGACTCTGGGGTCTGTTTTTCTATCAGCACTGCAGTATTTCCACTCTCACTCTTCCTCCGCTCATATGATGAGGGAGGGCAGCAGATGGGAAGATCTGCCATATATGCTGTACTAATTCTTATGATTTTCTTTGTTCTCTATACACTCCATTGATCAATAGGCTTTATTAGCTGTAAAGGTCCACTTAAAGTTTGAGACTAATTCCTGTATGCTCTACTATTGATGTTTGACTATATGCCATTTTTAAATAATGGAACATTGATGCTGTCAATGCTTGTGCACAGACTCTATAAATAAGATGCGTTTCACTGTGGATATGGAATTGATATTTTGTATGCTTCTGTGAAAAAATTGATGCTCTTTTTAGAGGATGCGGATACATTGTATTGCAGCATAAGACACATCTGTATACTTTTATAATTGTTTAGAATTGATCTGAGGGCTATAAAAAGATTATCTCTTTCACGATGCAAGACCTTAAATTATTTGATACATGATCAGATAAAGGTAACAGCTGAACTCGTACCTAACGAGAGGTTTATGTGTGGGTTATTAATTACTAATGAAGTGTTAATCTAATTCATGGGTTATGGTCGAATGCTTACTAATACTGCTACCTTACAGAGACATAATTTTAAATATGACAATGTCATTACATACTGTTGCAAAGGTATAATTGTGTTAAATGTAGCAGCTTTGAAGGAGCACTACATGGATAAGAGAAAGTGATTGTTTGATATTTCCTATTGTATTTGTTCTAGCTGTAGGACTCATTTATATGTAACAAGGAAAAATTTGATAACATCGATTATAACAATCATTATAAGCAGCGACCACTAATATCCATGTTTTTGTTAACTCCATCAAGCCACTAGCCCTCTTTTTTTTTTGTCCCCCCTTTCAGGGAGGATATATTTTTTATTTATGTGTTGTTAGGGTCTATAATCTTTGAAAGCATCTGACCCCAGTAAGGAGAAAAAAATATATATTTCCGTATCGTACAAATAACTCTTTTTCCTCCTTATATATATTATGCTAATAAGAAATAAAGGTTACGTTTTAATTATATACATCATAACTTTACATCACATTTTTTCTAAATCTATTTAAATGAGTGCTCCAAAAAGGAATTCTCTATGGGGCTAGTCCCCAAAAAAAGTATATTCATGTGAAGTTTTTTCATAATTCCAGGAGCACCTCCATCTTAAATAAATTATATACAGGATTTTCCTGTAGAACTCTTTTCTAGCTGGTTCTAACTTGATATTTTCAATACTCATAGTCTGGTGCAGGAATTAACCTTAGCTTTAGAAAGCCATTTAAGTTTGTAACATGAAATTTGCGGGTTTGTCTTTATTTCGTGTTTAGACAAACCTTTTATTTCTCTATCGTCCTAGTGGATGCTGGGGTTCCTGAAAGGACCATGGGGAATAGCGGCTCCGCAGGAGACAGGGCACAAAAAAGTAAAGCTTTAGGATCAGGTGGTGTGCACTGGCTCCTCCCCCTATGACCCTCCTCCAAGCCAGTTAGATTTTTGTGCCCGGCCGAGAAGGGTGCAATCTAGGTGGCTCTCCTAAAGAGCTGCTTAGGAAAGTTTAGCTTAGGTTTTTTATTTTACAGTGAGTCCTGCTGGCAACAGGATCACTGCAACGAGGGACTTAGGGGAGAAGAAGTGAACTCACCTGCGTGCAGGATGGATTGGCTTCTTGGCTACTGGACATCAGCTCCAGAGGGACGATCACAGGTACAGCCTGGATGGTCACCGGAGCCTTGCCGCCGGCCCCCTTGCAGATGCTGAAGTAAGAAGAGGTCCAGAATCGGCGGCAGAAGACTCCTCAGTCTTCTAAAGGTAGCGCACAGCACTGCAGCTGTGCGCCATTTTCCTCTCAGCACACTTCACACGGCAGTCACTGAGGGTGCAGGGCGCTGGGAGGGGGGGCGCCCTGGGAGGCAAATGAATACCTATTTTGGCTAAAAAATACCTCACATATAGCCTCCGGAGGCTATATGGAGATATTTAACCCCTGCCAGAATCCGTTAAGAGCGGGAGACGAGGCCGCCGAAAAAGGGGCGGGGCCTATCTCCTCAGCACACAGCGCCATTTTCCCTCACAGAAAGGCTGGAGGGAAGGCTCCCAGGCTCTCCCCTGCACTGCACTACAGAAACAGGGTTAAAACAGAGAGGGGGGGCACTAATTTGGCGATATGCTTATATATATATTAAGATGCTATAAGGGAAAACACTTATATAAGGTTGTCCCTATATAATTATAGCGTTTTTGGTGTGTGCTGGCAAACTCTCCCTCTGTCTCTCCAAAGGGCTAGTGGGTCCTGTCCTCTATCAGAGCATTCCCTGTGTGTGTGCTGTGTGTCGGTACGTGTGTGTCGACAGGTAGGAGGACGATGTTGGTGAGGAGGCGGAGCAATTGCCTGTAATGGTGATGTCACTCTCTAGGGAGTCGACACCGGAATGGATGGCTTATTTAGGAAATTACGTGATAATGTCAACACGCTGCAAGGTCGGTTGACGACATGAGACGGCCGACAAACAATTAGTACGGTCCAGACGTCTCAAAAACACCGTCAAGGGTTTTAAAACGCCCGTTTACTTTAGTCGGTCGACACAGACACAGACAGGGACACTGAATCCAGTGTCGACGGTGAATAAACAAACGTATTCCTTATTAGGGCCACACGTTAAAGGCAATGAAGGAGGTGTTACGTATTTCTGATACTACAAGTACCACAAAAGAGGGTATTATGTGGGATGTGAAAAAACTACCATAGTTTTTCCTGAATCAGATAAATTAAATAAAGTGTGTGATGATGCGTGGGTTCCCCCCGATAGAAAATTATGGGCGGTATACCCTTTCCCGCCAGAAGTTAGGGCGCGTTGGGAAACACCCTTTAAGGTGGATAAGGCGCTCACGCTTATCAAAACAAGTGGCGGTACCGTCTATAGATAGGGCCGTCCTCAAGGACCAGCTGACAAGGCTGGAAAATATAATAAAAAGTATATACACACATACTGGTGTTATACTGCGGCCAGCGATCGCCTCAGCCTGGATGTGCAGAGCTAGGGTGGCTTGGTCGGATTCCCTGACTAAAAATATTGATACCCTTGACAGGGACAGTATTTTATTGACTATAGAGCATTTCTATATATGCGAGATGCACAGAGGGATACTTGCACTCTGGCATCATGAATAAACGCGATGTCCATAACTGCCAGAAGATGTTATGGACACGACAGTGGTCAGGTGATGCAGATTCCAAACGGCACAGTATGGCCGTATACAGGAAGAGGACTTGTTTGGGGTCGGTCCATCGGACCTGGTGGTCACGGCAACTGCTGGAAAATCCACCGTTTTTTACCCTAAGTCACATCTCTGCAGAAAAAGACACCGTCTTTTCAGCCTCAGTCCTCTCGTCCCTATAAGAACATATCTGCCCAGGGATAGAGGAAAGGGAAGAAGACTGCAGCAGGCAGCCCATTCCCAGGAACAGAAGCGTTCCACCGCGTCTGACAAGTTCTCAGCATGGCGCTGAGACCGTACAGGACCCCTGGATCCTACAAGTAGTATCCCAGGGGTACAGATGGGAATGTCGAGACGTTTCCCCTTCGCAGGCTCCTGAAGTCTGCTTTACCAAGTCTCCCTCCGACAAGGAGGTAGTATGGGAAAAAATTCACAAGCTGTATTCCCAGCAGGTGATAATTAAATTACCCCTCCTACTACAGAAAAGGGGTATTATTCCACACTATATTGTGGTACTGAAGCCAGAAGGCTAGGTGAGACTTATTCTAAAAATTTTTTTTTGAACACTTACAAGGGTTCAAATTAAGATGAAGTCACTCAGAGCAGTGATAACGAACCAGGAATAAGGGGACTATATAGTGTCCCGGGACATCAGGGATGCTTACCTCTATGTCCCAAATTTGCCCTTCTCACTAAGGGTACCTCAGGTTCGTGGTGCAGAACTGTCACTATCAGTTTCAGACGCTGCCGTTTGGATTGTCCACGGCACCCTGGGGTCTTTACCAAGGTAATGGCCGAATTGATGATTCTTCTTCGAAGAAAAGGCGTCTTAATTATCCCTTACTTGGACGATCTCCTGATAGGGGCATAGTCCAGGGAACAGTTGGAGGTCGGAGTAGCACTATCTCGGATACTGCTACAATCAGCACGGGTGGATTCTAAATATTCCAAAATCGCAGCTGATCCCGACGACACGTCTGCTGTGCCTAGGGATGATTCTGGACACAGTCCAGAAAAAGGTGTTTCTCCCGGAAGAGAAAGCCAGGGAGTTATCCGAGCAAGTCAGGAACCTCCTAAAAACAGTGCATCATTGCACAAGGGTCCTGGTAAAAATGGTGGCTTCCTACGAAGCAATTCCATTCGGCAGATTTCACGTAAGAACTTTTCAGTGGGATCTGCTGGACAAATGGTCCGGATCGCATCTTCAGATGCATCAGCGGATAACCCAATATCCAAGGACAAGGGTGTCTCTCCTGTGGTGGTTATAGAGTGCTCATCTTCTAGAGGGCCGCAGATTCGGCATTCAGGATTGGATGCTGGTAACCACGGAGCCCAGCCTGAGAGGCTGGGGAGCAGTCACACAAGGGAAAAAATTTCCAGGGAGTGTGATCAAGTATGGAGACTTTTCTCCACATAAATATACTGGAGCTAAGGGTAAATTTATAATGCTCTAAGCTTAGCAAGACCTCTGCTTCAAGGTCAGCCGGTATTGATCCAGTGGGAAAAACATCACGGCAGTCGCCCACGTAAACAGACAGGGCGACACAAGAAGCAGGAGGGCAATGGCAGAAACTGCAAGGACTTTTCGCTGGGCGGAAAATCATGTGATAACACTGTCAGCAGTTTTTCATCCCGGGAATGGAAACTGGGAAGCAGACTTCCTCAGCACGACCTCCACCCGGGAGAGTGGAAACTTCATTGAGAAGTTTTTTCCACATGATTGTAAACCGTTGGGAAATACCAAAGGTGGACATGATGGCGTCCCGTCTGAACAAAAAACGGGACAGGTATTGCGCCAGGTCAAGAGACCCTCAGGCAATAGATGTGGACGTTCTGGTAACACCGTGGGTGTACCAGTCGGTGTATGTGTTCCCTCCTCTGCTTCTCATACCTAAGGTGCTGAGAATTATAAGACGTAGAGGAGTAAGAACTATACTCATGGCTCCGGATTGGCCAAGGAGGACTTGGTACCCGGAACTTCAAGAGATGCTTACAGAGGTCTTATGGCCTCTGCCGCTAAGAAGGGACTTGCTTCAGCAAGTACCATGTCTGTTCCAAGACTTACCGCAGCTGCGTTTGTCGGCATGGAGATGGAAAGCCGGATCCTAAGGGAAAAAAGGCATTCCGGAAGAGGTCATTCCTACCCTGGTCAAAGCCAGAAAGGAGGTGACCGCACAACATTATCACCACGTGTGGCGAAAATATGTTGCGTGGTGTGAGGCCAGGAAGGCCCCACAAAGAAATTTCAACTCGGTCGTTTCCTGCAATTCCTGCAAATAGGAGTGTCTATGGGCCTCAAATTGGGGTCCATTAAGGTTCAAATTCGGCCCTGTAAATTTTCTTCCAGAAAGAATTGGCTTCAGTTCCTGAAGTCCAGAAGTTTGTCAAGGGAGTATTGCATATACAAAACCCTTTTTTGTGCCTCCAGTGGCACTGTGGGATCTCAACGTAGTTCTGGGATTCCTCAAATCACATTGGTTTAAAACCAGTCAAATATGTGGATTTGAAGCATCTCACATAAAAAGTGACCATGCTCTTGGCCCTGGCCTGGACCAGGCGAGTGTCAAATTGGTGGTTTTTTCTCAAAAAAGCCCATATCTGTTTGTCCATTCGGACAGGGCAGAGCTGCGGACTCGTCCCCAGTTCTCTCCCTAAGGTGGTGTCAGTGTTTCACCTGAACCAGCTTATTGTGGTGCCTTGCACCTACTAGGGACTTGGAGGACTCCAAGTTGCTAGAAGTTGTCAGGGCCCTGAAAATATGTTCCAGGACAGCTGGAGTCAGAAAATCTGACTCGCTGTTTATACTGTATGCACCCAACAAGTTGGGTGCGCCTGCTTCTAAGCAGTCGATTGCTCGTTGGATTTGTAACACAATTCAACTTGCACATTCTGAGGCAGGCCTGCCACAGTCTAAATCGGTTAAAGCCCATTCCACAAGGAAGGTGGGCTCATCTTGGGCGGCTGCCCGAGAGGTCTCGGCATTACAACTCTGCCGAGCAGCTACGTGGTCAGGGGAGAACACGTTTGTAAATTTCTACAAATTTGATATCCTGGCAAAAGAGGACCTGGAGTTCTCTCATTCGGTGCTGCAGAGTCATCCGCACTCTCCCGCCCGTTTGGGAGCTTTGGTATAATCCCCATGGTCCTTTCAGGAACCCCAGCATCCACTAGGACGATAGAGAAAATAAGAATTTACTTACCGATAATTCTATTTCTCGGAGTCCGTAGTGGATGCTGGGCGCCCATCCCAAGTGCGGATTATCTGCAATACTTGTACATAGTTACAAAAATCGGGTTATTATTGTTGTGAGCCATCTTTTCAGAGGCTCCGCTGTTATAATACTGTTAACTGGGTTTAGATCACAAGTTGTACGGTGTGATTGGTGTGGCTGGTATGAGTCTTACCCGGGATTCAAAATTCCTCCCTTATTGTGTACGCTCGTCCGGGCACAGTACCTAACTGGCTTGGAGGAGGGTCATAGGGGGAGGAGCCAGTGCACACCACCTGATCCTAAAGCTTTACTTTTTTGTGCCCTGTCTCCTGCGGAGCCGCTATTCCCCATGGTCCTTTCAGGAACCCCAGCATCCACTACGGACTCCGAGAAATAGAATTATCGGTAAGTAAATTCTTATTATTTTTGTTCATATTGCTTCATCATTTGGCACAATAGTACTAGGCACTTTACTACAAATGCTGTGGCCCAGAAATGTGTGCAATGAACATTTGTGATTCATACAAAATTTGTAGTGGTATGCTAGCATATAATTAAGTTTAACAATAGCCACCATGTAATTACCCCAAATATACGTTGTTGCTACTTGTTTTCCTAACAATTTTACACCTGCAATAGTTTTGGGGCTCAGCATTTACTATATATATATATATATTTCTCTAACGTCCTAAGTGGATGCTGGGGACTCCGTAAGGACCATGGGGAATAGCGGCTCCGCAGGAGACTGGGCACAAAAGTAAAGCTTTAGAACTACCTGGTGTGCACTGGCTCCTCCCCCTATGACCCTCCTCCAAGCCTCAGTTAGATTTTTGTGCCCGAACGAGAAGGGTGCACACTAGGTGGCTCTCCTGAGCTGCTTAGTGAAAAGTTTAGTTTTAGGTTTTTTATTTTCAGTGAGACCTGCTGGCAACAGGCTCACTGCATCGAGGGACTAAGGGGAGAAGAAGCGAACTCACCTGCGTGCAGAGTGGATTGGGCTTCTTAGGCTACTGGACATTAGCTCCAGAGGGACGATCACAGGCCCAGCCATGGATGGGTCCCAGAGCCGCGCCGCCGGCCCCCTTACAGAGCCAGAAGGCAGAAGAGGTCCGGAAAATCGGCGGCAGAAGACGTCCTGTCTTCAACAAGGTAGCGCACAGCACTGCAGCTGTGCGCCATTGCTCCTCAGCACACTTCACACTTCGGTCACTGAGGGTGCAGGGCGCTAGGGGGGGGCGCCCTGAGCAGCAATAAAAACACCTTGGCTGGCGAAAATACATCACATATAGCCCCCAGGGCTATATGGATGAATTTTAACCCCTGCCAGAATCCATAAAAAAGCAGGAGAAAGGCTCCGCCCCTTTTTTGCGGACTTATCTCAGCACACTGGCGCCATTTTCCCTCACAGCTCAGTTGGAGGGAAGCTCCCCTGGCTCTCCCCTGCAGTCACTACACTACAGAAAGGGTTAAAAAAGAGAGGGGGGCACTAATTACGCGCAGTATTAACAATACAGCAGCTATAAGGGGAAAAACACTTATATAAGGTTATCCCTGTATATATATAGCGCTCTGGTGTGTGCTGGCAAACTCTCCCTCTGTCTCCCCAAAGGGCTAGTGGGGTCCTGTCCTCTATCAGAGCATTCCCTGTGTGTGTGCTGTGTGTCGGTACGTTTGTGTCGACATGTATGAGGAGAAAAATGATGTGGAGACGGAGCAGATTGCCTGTAATAGTGATGTCACCCCCTAGGGGGTCGACACCTGAGTGGATGAACTGTTGGAAGGAATTACGTGACAGTGTCAGCTCTGTATAAAAGACAGTGGTTGACATGAGACAGCCGGCTACTCAGCTTGTGCCTGTCCAGACGTCTCATAGGCCGTCAGGGGCTCTAAAGCGCCCGTTACCTCAGATGGCAGATATAGACGCCGACACGGATACTGACTCCAGTGTCGACGGTGAAGAGACAAATGTGACTTCCAGTAGGGCCACACGTTACATGATTGAGGCAATGAAAAATGTTTTACACATTTCTGATAATACGAGTACCACCAAAAAGGGGTATTATGTTCGGTGAGGAAAAACTACCTGTAGTTTTCCTGAATCTGAGAAATTAAATGAGGTGTGTGATGATGCGTGGGTTTCCCCCGATAACAACTGATAATTTCTAAAATGTTATTGGCATTATATCCTTTCCCGCCAGAGGTTAGGGTGCGTTGGGAAACACCCCCTATGGTGGATAAAGCGCTCACACGCTTGTAAGGGCTCTATCCTCTCCTGAGATGGCCGCCCTTAAGGATCCTGCTGATAGAAAGCAGGAGGGTATCCTAAAATGTATTTACACACATACTGGTGTTATACTGCGACCAGCAATCGCCTCAGCCTGGATGTGCAGTGCTGGGTTGGCGTGGTCGGATTCCCTGACTGAAAATATTGATACCCTAGATAGGGACAGTATATTATTGCCTATAGAGCATTTAAAAGATGCATTTCTATATATGCGTGATGCACAGCGGAATATTTGCCGACTGGCATCAAGTCTAAGTGCGTTGTCCATTTCTACCAGTAGAGGGTTATGGACACGACAGTGGTCAGGTGATGCGGATTCCAAACGGCATTTGGAAGTATTGCCTTATTAAGGGGAGGAGTTATTTGGGGTCGGTCTTTCAGACCTGGTGGCCACGGCAACAGCTGGGAAATCCACGTTTGTACCCCAGGTCGCCTCTCAACATGAGAAGACGCCGTATTATCAGGCGCAGTCTTTTCGTGGGCAAGCGGGCGAAAGGTTCCTCATTTCTGCCCCGTAACAGAGGGAGAGGAAAAAGGCTGCAGAAATCAGCCAGTTCCCGGGAACAGAAACCCTCTCCCGCCTCTGCCAAGCCCTCAGTATGACGCTGGGGCTTTACAAGCAGAATCAGGCACGGTGGGGGCCCGTCTCAATGAATTTCAGCGCGCAGTGGGCTCACTCGCAAGTAGACCCCTGGATCCTTCAGGTGATATCTCAGGGGTACAAATTGGAATTCGAGACGTCTCCCCCTCGCCGTTTCCTAAAGTCGGCTTTACCGATGTCTCCTTCTGACAGGGAGACAGTTTTGGAAGCCATTCACAAGCTGTATTCCCAGCAGGTGATAATCAAGGTACCCCTCCTGCAACAGGGAACGGGGTATTATTCCACACTGTTGTGGTACCGAAGCCGGCTGGCTCGGTGAGACCGATTCTAAATCTAAAATCTTTGAACACTTACATACAGAGGTTCAAATTCAAGATTGTCACTCAGAGCAGTGATTGCGAACCTGGAAGAAGGGGACTACATGATGTCTCGGGACATCAAGGATGCTTACCTTCATGTCCCAATTTACCCTTCTCACCAAGGGTACCTCAGGTTTATGGTACAGAACTGTCACTATCAGTTCAGACGCTGCCGTATGGATGGTCCACGGCACCCCGGGTCTTTACCAAGGTAATGGCCGAAATGATGATACTCCTTCGAAGGAAGGGAATTTTAGTTATCCCTTACTTGGACGATTCCCTGATAAGGGTAAGATCCAGGGAACAGTTGGAGGTCGGTGTAGCACTATCTCAGGTAGTGTTGCGGCAGCACGATTGGATTCTCAATATTCCAAAATCGCAGCTGATTCCGACGACTCGTCTTCTGTTCTTAGGGATGATCCTGGACACAGTTCAGAAAAAGGTGTTTCTCCCGGAGGAGAAAGTCAGGGAGTTATCCGAGCTAGTCGGGAACCTCCTATAACCGAGCCAATTCTCAGTACATCAATGAAATGATTCTGGGAAAAATGGTGGCTTCCTACGAAGCAATCCCATGCGGCAGATTCCACGCAAGAACTTTCCAGTGGGACCTGCTGGACAAATGGTCTGGGTCGCATCTTTAGATGCATCAGCGGATAACCCTGTCACCAAGCACAAGGGTGTCTCTCCTGTGGTGGTTGCAGAGTGCTCATCTTCTAGAGGGCCGCACATTCAGGACTGGGTCCTGGTGACCATGGATGCCAGCCTGCGAGGCTGGGGAGCAGTCACACAGGGAAGGAATTTCCAGAGCTTATGGTCAAGCCTGGAGACATCACTTCACATAAATATCCTGAAGCTAAGGGCCATTTACAATGCTCTAAGCTCAGCAAGACCTCTGCTTCAAGGTCACCCGGAGTTGATCCATTCGGACAACATCACGGCAGTCACCCACGTAAACAGACAGGGTGACACAAGAAGCAGAAGGGCAATGGCAGAAGCTGCAAGGATTCTTCGCTGGGCGGAAAATCATGTGATAGCACTGTCAGCAGTATTCATTCCGGGAGTGGCACGACCTCCACCCGGGAGAGTGGGGACTTCACCCAGAAGTCTTCCACATGTTTATAAAACTCGACAAGTATTGCGCCAGGTCAAGGGACCCTCAGGCAATAGCTGTAGACGCTCTGGTAACACAGTGGGTGTACCAGTCAGTGTATGTGTTCCCTCCTCTGCCTCTCATAACCAAAGTACTGAGAATTATAAGATGGAGAGGAGTAAGCACTATATTCGTGGCTCCGGATTGGCCAAGAAGGACTTGGTAACCGGAACTTCAAGAGATGCTCACGGAGGATCCGGGGCCTCTACCTCTAAGAAGGGACCTGCTCCAGCAAGGACCCTGTCTGTTCCAAGACTTACCGCGGCTGCGTTTAACGGCAGGGCGGTTGAACGCCGGATCCTGAAGGAAAAAGGCATTCCGGATGAAGTCATCCCTATCCTGATCAAAGCCAGGAAAGATATAACCGCAAAACATTATCACCGCATTTGGCGAAAATATGTTGGGTGGTGCGAGGACAGTAAGGCCCCGACGGAGGAATTTTCAACCAGGTCGATTCCTACATTTCCTGCAAACAGGAGTGTCTATGGGCCTGAAATGGGGGTCCATTAAGGTTCAAATTTCGGCCCTGTCAATTTTCTTCCAAAAAGAACTAGCTTCAGTCCCTGAAGTTCAGACGTTTGTGAAAGGGGTACTGTATATACAGCCTCCTTTTGTGCCTCCAGTGGCACCTTGAGATCTAAATGTAGTTTTTGGGTTCCAAAAGTCACATTGGTTTGAACCACTTAAATATGTGGAGTTAAAATATCTCACATGGAAAGTGGTCATGCTGTTGGCCCTGGCCTGGGCCAGGTGCGTGTCAGAATTGGCGGCTTTATCCTGTAAAAGCCCTCATCTGATTTTCCATTCGGACAGGGGGAATTGAGGACTTGTCCTCAGTTTCTCCCTAAGGTGGTTTTCAGCGTTTCACCTGAATCAACCTATTGTGGTGCCTGCGGCTACTAGGGACTTGGAGGACTCCAAGTTGCTAGACGTGGTCAGAGCCCTGGAAATATAGGTTTCCAGGACGGCTGGAGTCAGAAAATCTGACTCGTTGTTTATTCTGTATGCACCCAACAAGCTGGGTGCTCCTGCTTCTAAGCAGACTATTGCTCGTTGGATTTGTAGTACAATTCAGCTTGCACATTCTGTGGCAGGCCTGCCACAGCCAAAATCTGTAAAAGCCCATTCCACAAGGAAGGTGGGCTCATCTTGGGCGGCTGCCCGAGGGGTCTCGGCTTTACAACTTTGCCGAGCAGCTACTTGGTCAGGGGCAAATACGTTTGTAAAATTCTACAAATTTGATACCCTGGCTGAGGAGGACCTGGAGTTCTCTCATTTGGTGCTGCAGAGTCATCCGCACTCTCCCGCCCGTTTGGGAGCTTTGGTATAATCCCCATGGTCCTTACGGAGTCCCCAGCATCCACTTAGGACGTTAGAGAAAATAAGAATTTACTTACCGATAATTCTATTTCTCGTAGTCCGTAGTGGATGCTGGGCGCCCATCCCAAGTGCGGATTGTCTGCAATACTGGTACATAGTTATTGTTACCAAAAAATCGGGTTATTGCTGTAGTGAGCCATCTTTTCTAGAGGCTCCTCTGTTATCATGCTGTTAACTGGGTTTAGATCACAAGTTATATGGTGTGATTGGTGTGGCTGGTATGAGTCTTACCAGGGATTCAAAATCCTTCCTTATTGTGTACGCTCATCCGGGCACAGTATCCTAACTGAGGCTTGGAGGAGGGTCATAGGGGGAGGAGCCAGTGCACACCAGGTAGTTCTAAAGCTTTACTTTTGTGCCCAGTCTCCTGCGGAGCCGCTATTCCCCATGGTCCTTACGGAGTCCCCAGCATCCACTACGGACTACGAGAAATAGAATTATCGGTAAGTAAATTCTTATTTTAGCATATAGTGTACTTAGACTGCCACCAAATTGTACATTATCTCCCTCAGCGCTATAGGGAACACTGCCACTATTGGGTTATGTTAAGGATTCAGGTGCTGACACTTTAGTTCAATTTTAAAGTTTTAAAGCTCCTCTCTTTTAAATAATATCTCACTTTGTTTAAGTGGCTGTGAAGGAGTAGGCCGTTTACTAGGACTCCCCTACTAGTCAATTTCTAGTGCCTGTTGCTCTGCTTGTGAGGAGATTTTGTGAATTGCGGGCCTTCAGAGGTTACCCCAAAGGTGGTGGGAGAACCTGTTTGGGCTAAAGGGGCAATTCGGACCTGATCGCTAGCTAGCGTTTTTTGCAGCGCTGTGATTAGGTCAGAACTGCGCATGCGTATACACTGCAATGCGCAGGTGCGTCGCACAGGTACAAAGCGGATCGCTGCTCAGCGATGGGTTTGTGCGAAGAATCCATTTGCACGGGCTTTCGCAAGGGGATTGACAGGAAGAAGCTTTTTGTGGGTGGTAACTGACCGTTTTCTGGGAGTGGTTGGAAAAACACAGGCGTGTCCAAGCGTTTGTAGGGAGGGTTCCTGATGTCAATTCCGGTCCCGGACAGGCTGACGTGATCGCAGCGGCTGAGTAAGTACTGGACTATTCAGAGACTCTACAAGATCTGTTCGTAAAGCTCTGCTACACATGCGTTCGCACACTTGCAAAGCGAAAATATACTCCCCTATGGGTGGCGACTATCTGTTTGCAGCAGTGCAAAAAAACCCTAGCGAGTGATCAGGTCTGAATTAGGTCTTAAGTCTTTTAGCTCAGTCCTTTACTTAAGCAATGAGGGATGAGCAATGTTAGATTTTTGATGTCCAGCCCATTGCAGATATTCAGATTTCCCAGATTGGGCTCACTGGACTAGAAAATGCAGCTCCAGATACTTTAGCATGAAGTAAAGTTCCATTTTGGGCCAGAATTATGGAGTGAACAGTCTTTACATTGGCAATGCCTTCATCTTTAAGACACTTAGGTGTTTATGTACAGAAGGAACCTCCCTCATCGTTGCTGTTTCTCCGCCTAAACGGAGCATTAGTCACGCCTAAGCAATAGCTCAGGTTGTTCAGTTGTACGGAGAGGTGCGTTGAGGCATGACTACATACGCAGAATGCAATACACATCTTCACCACTGGGTGGCTAATGCTCCACTAATCCAGTACTGTAGAGCGAATAGTTGATCTACAAGCTCTGGCAAATGGTCAGTGACTACTGTAATGTTACTGTATACTGTACACACAGACCAATGGTCAGACGGAGAGAGTCAATTTAAAAAAAAAAAAAACAATAAACCAATCCAATCAATAAAATTAGTATATACAGGTGCAAGCGAATGTGTTAAAGCAATGGTCCATTGACTGGTTAAGTGAGTGTCCATGTCCCGTAGACTAATCAATAAATAAAAATAGTATATACAGATGCAAACGAACGTGTTAAAGCAATGGTCCATTGACGTTAGGCATACAGTACTGTATGGGAGTGTCCAAGTCTCGTAGCTAATACAGCAAAACCCATGGGAAGGGATCATTGTTTACATTTACACATGAGCTTGTGTCTCTATCACCAGGCGTCGTGGCCAAGCGGTGAAGTGGCCTGCACCCCATGCTCTGAGTCCTGGGTTTGATTCCCAAAGTGGGAATGCCTTTTTGTTTTTTGTTGGTTTTTTTTCTCTTCTTGACACTTTATAATTTTTTTTATATTTTTTTATAACATTCATATGTTTAAGAACCTTACATTCAATAGAATTATGCACACAGGAAAAGATCTGTTTTTATAACTAACTGTCGGGGTGTCTGACATGCAAATCCGTAGCACTGTACTGTTTAAGCTACATTCACTCTGGCTCTCTCTAGTCCTTTCCCCCAACCAAAGCGACTGTAGTATCAGCCCTTCATCTACATACTGTGTTGGCCACTTTGTTTGAGAAGATCAGTCTCTCCGGTGAGGGGGAGGTGGTGAGTTCAGAGACTCTGTCGAAATTATTCCTTCTCTGTCGGGGACCCCCCCCCCCCAAAAAAAAATAAAAAAAAATAAAAAGTGTATACGGACGCAAACGAACGTGTTAAAGCAGTGGTCCATTGACGTTAGGTTTATGTGAGCTATTAAATGAAATTAAAATGGGCTTAAAGCTTAGTATCTCTGATTCTGGGGGTCCAATCGGCTCAGAACTGGGTAGGTATGGAAGGGGAGATGATTAGCTACCAAAGGATACCGTCCCCAAGTTTCTGTGACTCCTCTCCTCCCCCCCCCCCCCCCAAGGCTAACGGCAAGCGCTGGAACTCATGGTGGGTCTGAATTAACGGGCCCATTATAGTCTATGTGAAAATGGGTCCACTTTGCGCCCCGATATCTCAGGTTCTGGGTGTCCCAGAGACTCGAGGCTGCTTGTAACGTCCTCTGCTCTAAAGGCTTACAGTGGCAAGTGTTATCTTTATAAGTATAATGGGGAGAGGTAAAAGCACCTCCCTAAGTTCCTGGATGCCAAAACACTGTGCTTAGCGTCTCTGTACAGTGTTTTCTATGTAGCCAGAAACCCTGCACCCCGTGCAAGCTGGTCGGACAATTGGAGGGGACCAGACAAACGGTTGCTTGCCGTTTCGCTTTGCTGTGTCACATAAACTAGTGGCCAGTCTGCACTGAAAGCCAAGATTATCTTCTTTCGTATGGTACCAGTATCGAGTCTCTGGGACACCCAGAACCAGCGATATCGGGGTGCAAAGTGGACCCATTTTCCCATAGACTATAATGGGCCCGTTAATTCAGATACACCATGGGTTCTGACGCTTGCCGTTAGCCTTGTGTGGGGTGGGTGGGGGGGGGGGGGGGGGTCACAGAACATTGAGGTCTGTATCCTCTGGTAGCTAATCGTCTGAGCCGATTGGACCCCCAGAACCAGAGATATTAAGTCCATTTTAATTTAATAGCTCACATAAAACTAATGTCAATGGACCATTGCTTTAACACGTTCGTTTGCGTCTGTATAAACTATTTTTATTTATTGGTTTGTCTGCGGGACCTTATTGCCGCAGTATATTTTAAATAGCGTAATGATATGCATGTACAGCATTGCCCATACAGTGTACAGTAGAGTAGTTCTTGCGCTATAGGGTACTGTATTTCAATGGACTCGTGCCTCATCAGCCCAAGTTTTTAGAAATGTGCCCGTTCTTTAACAAGCCTGAGGACAGGCAGACAGCTTGCTTCTCCTTTCTACCTGCGCTGGGGAAAGCCGTTAGATGGATCTGCCGCTGTTTCCTTAAGCTGGTGTCCGGGTCCTTGGCCCGCAGGACATCTTTATCTGGGGAACCCGCCACAGCTTACTGCAGCTTGGGTCTTCATGGCATACTGCTCTCAACGGCTGGCAAGGCATCAGTTGGTATTCTTGCTAGCAGGGGGCAGCGGGAGATGCGGTTAGTGTCTGCCCTAAGTGTAGTGTTAGGTATGCTGACCCACCACTGCTATACCTCTGCCAATCCCTATTGCCCGCACTAATAACAGTCACTGCTTCCGGCATGTTTAAGTTGAGGCCCGGGGCTAGCGGTGGTGCGGGGGCAGAGCTTAGCAGCACATACCGTAGTGAGCTATGGCTGCATGAGCCACAGTAAATGCTGTCTGGGTGGGACTTATAATTAAGAAGGTAGTCTTATTTGCCAAGGCTCCCTTACTCCTTATACTGCTCTCGGTCCCTGGCACGCACTCAAACATATGGGTAGTGCCATCTTAGTGCTGTGCAATGCTGGTTATACTTTACTTGCCTGTCCTCCAGCACTACTGATCTCCACAGTCTCTGGAGTGCAGATTCAACCTCCTGCACAAAGACCTACTACGAGGGGTGTGAGTATACTGTTGGGTGACTCTTCTGCTGAATGTGGGGAAATTGTTTTGTTGGAGGGTTTGTGGCTCCTCTTCCCCCTATTAGTTTATATTCTGTGTGTTATCTCTGTGTGGGTTGTTTTGCATGTGAGTTAGTTTCTGAGCATTTTTACTGTCTGTGTTGTGTGCCCTGTCTCTGCACGCAAGGCTACAAAAGCTTTTTAGAAGCCATTAACCTGCAACAAGTGTAACTCTAAATTTACTCAGGCACGCACTGATGCTGTGTCCCTATGTGACTCTTGCGAGTCAGAGGTTCAGGCTCTGATTGGGGATCCACCGACCCAGTCTGCTACTCCACCTTAGGTAGCCTCCTTGAGCACTGCCATGGTGGGCCTAAATCCAGAATTGGCAACCTCTCGTTGAGTTTGGGAGTTTGCAAAGGGGGAAGGACCTTCTTCTGGGTCCCACCCATCTTCTCAGACAATTAAGAAGGCATGGGCTCAGGGATTGGCCCGTTTCGTAGAGGGACTAGTGCAGCTTATGGGATATTCTTCTAAGCTGTCTGACATTCCTGCCCAGTGTCTTGTTAAGAAGAGACTCCTGCCGGCAGTTCTTCAGACTGCCCATTTGGATGCTGATCTATCTTCCCATGATGAGGAAGGTGAGTTGGAATCAGAAGCTTTTTTTTTCAACACAAACCAGATTCAAGGTCTCAAGGAATATAGGTTGTCATCCTCTCAGTCTGTCAGGTCCTGAAGGTCTCGGAGACTACGGAGTCTCAGGATGCATTTCTTTGGTAAGAAACAAAGACTGGCAGTTACCTTTTCCCAAGTTACGGGAGTTTGGCAAACGGGTGTCAGTTGCTTGGAAAACTCCTGACAAAAGTTCCAGATGTCCAAGCGGTTTTGTTCCACTTACCCTTTTCCAGTGGCTAATAGGGTCAAATGGGAGACCCCTTGGTTTCTAGGCTCTCCTCCAAAAATACGACTGATAGCTCTAAATGTAAGTGGAGACAACCTTGAAATCCATCTACACAGCGGTAGGTGTTATACTGGGACCATTTCGAGGACTGACTTAGGAGTCTCGTTCGCACCTCGAGGGGCTCGGCCCAAAGGTCGTTCATCTGGTCTTGGCCATTGACAGGATGCTAAGCCCACTAATAAGCCGGTGACATGACTGGCTGCCATCCCAACCTGTGGGCTCGCCTTTTATAGCTCAAGGATATTTGGGTTCAAAGATGTCCCGAGGCAGGGTTTGAAATCTTGTCTCACAGATACAAAATTAAATTTGTTTCACATCCCTTACTTCGTTTTTGCAGCATTGGCCTGCCAGGATTTGCAACTGGGTTCTGACTACGGATATCACTCTCCGCAGTTGGGGTGCAGTAGTTTTGGACAGACCCCATCACCTACCAGATGTGTCCCCCGTACACTCACGCTGTTACCTACCAGACCTTACCACCTATCGCCCCTTGTTGCGAGGCCACACCCACTTTTCCAGAAAACCCACCCCTCTTCCCCTTTTATGGTGCCCACTTTTAAACCTAGTAGCTGCTATCTACCCTTACCCCCTCCCTAACACCAGCACTGCCTGCTGATAGCCCCCTCATTGCCCCCAATACCCATCTACCCTTTCCTTTTTCATACCCACAGCAGTTTTCCCCTATCCCCCTCCTTGCCACCCAGTACTGCCCCAGCTGCTATCTACCCTTTCCCCCTACCTATTCCCGGCACTGCTTGCCACTAGCCCCCTTCCCACCCCCCGCCCTCATAGTATGAGATGGGATCCAGAAAGAGTGGAGCAGTACCCTAATTTTCTAAAGTGAGGGGTCCCTGGGACCCACAATTTTATTTTATTTTTTCTTTCACAGCGTGATCACTGGATCCTGTTTCTTGATCTGTCTGGTGTCTACTGTGAGAATTGTAGAGACGTCTAATTGGAGTGATACTTATTACTGCTTTGTATTTGTTTTTTGGTAGGGGTGGGGTCAGTCGGTAGTCATGGACCTCCTCTTTGCACTGACAATTAATAATCTGCAGTATAATGTCTAAAAATTATGTATATCTGGCAGACATATGTCCTATGAGTATGTATCCTTAAGGTGTGTACACATGGTGCTATATGCACTTAACTTTTCTTACGATTTTGATTATATAATCAAAATCGTAAGGAAAGTTATTGCATATTGCACCATCTGTATACAGCTTGTGATGCCGATGCGCGGTCCCGCGGGATCAGCATTGCAAGCAAAAGTAGTCTGTGTAGGCAAGTCAATTTTGACACTAGTGTAAAAGTCAAAATTGTCACTTAGCCAAAATCAGTATCACAAGCACAGTCATCTTTGCCTGCGATACCGACCACGGTCCATGTCGCATAGTGAGACTCGGGCATAGTCCGAATCTCTCCTTGTGTGTATGGACCTTTACTGTTTACTATTGTTGCGTATTTCTCTTACGTCCTAGAGGATGCTGGGGACTCCCTAAGGACCATGGGGGTATAGACGGCTCCACAGGAGACATGGGCACTGTAAGACTTTAGAATGGGTGTGCACTGGCTCCTCCCTCTATGCCCCTCCTCCAGACCTCAGTTAGATCCTGTGCCCAGAGGAGACTGGATGCACTGCAGGGGAGCTCTACTGAGTTTCTCTGAAAAGACTTTTGTTAGGTTTTTTATTTTTAGGGAGCACTGCTGGCAACAGGCTCCCTGCTTCGTGGGACTGAGGGGAGAGAAGCAGACCTACTTTACTGATAGGCTCTGCTTCTTAGGCTACTGGACACCATTAGCTCCAGAGGGTCGGAACACAGGTGTCGTCCTTGCGGTTTGTCCCAGAGCCGCGCCGCCGTCCTCCTCACAGAGCCGGAAGACAGAAGCCGGGTAAGTATATGAAGCAAGAAGACTTCAAAGGCGGCAGAAGACTTCAGATCTTCACTGAGGTACCGCGCAGCGGTCGCGCTGCGCGCCGTTGCTCCCACACACACAAGGCACAGCATGGGTGCAGGGCGCAGGGGGGGTGCCCTGGGCAGCAATAATCACCTCAAATGAAACTGGCAGCATTCTTAGATACTGCGGAGGCAGTATAAATAAATGAGCGGGACCGAAGCCTGCCGTCGAGGGGGCGGGTCTTGATCCTCCAGCACTAACCAGCGCCATTTTCTCCACAGCATGCTGCAGAGAAGCTGCTCCCGGACTCTCCCCTGCTGAACACAGCAACAACGAGGGGGGGGGGCACATTATTTGGTGCAAAATTGTATATTTGTAAGGCGCTATTTAGGCTGGGACTTTGGTTTCAGTATATTGTGGCACTGGGTGTGTGCTGGCATACTCTCTCTCTGTCTCTCCAAAGGACCTTATTGTGGGTCAGTCCCCATATTTCAGTTATCCCAGTGTGTGTGGGGGTGTCAGTACGTGTGTCGACATGTCTGAAGCGGAAGGCTCATCTAGGGAGGAAGCAGAGCAGATGGTGGTGGTGTCTCGGTCGGCACAGCCGACACCTGATTGGGTGGACATGTGAAATGTTTTGAATGCTAATGTGGCTTTATTACATAAAAGATTGGACAAAGGAGTCCAAAGACAATGCTCGGAATCAACCCATGGCTTTTACTGTGTCACAGGACCCCTCAGGGTCCCATAAACGTCCCTTTACCCAGATAGCAGACACTGATACCGACACGGATTCAGACTCCAGTGTCGACTATGATGAGGCGAGGTGGCACCCAAGGGTATTCAATATATGTTTATTGCAATAAAAGAGGTTTTGCATATCACAGAGGACCCCTCTGTCCCTGACACGAGGGTCTGCAGGTTTAAAGAAAAGAAACCTGAGGTAACTTTTCCCCCATCTCATGAGCTGAACGCTTTATTTGAATAAGCTTGGGAGACTCCTGACACGAGACTGCAGGTTCCCAAGAGAATTATTATGGCGTATCCTTTCCCCTTAACGGACAGGTTACGGTGGGAATCCTCGCCCATAGTGGACAAGGCCTTAACGCGCTTGTCCAAAAAGGTAGCACTACCGTCACCGGGTAGCAGCTTGGGCGGATAGCTTGTCATCTGACATTGACACCCTAGACAAAGATAGTATTGTGTTGACCTTAGGTCACATCAAGGATGCAGCGTTATATATGAGAAAGGCTGCGAGAGATATTGGGCTTTTGGGTTCGAGCTAATGCCATGGCAGTTTCTGCTAGAAGGTCCCTGTGGACTCGTCAATGGACAGGGGATGCTGACTCAAAGAGGCATATGGAGGCTTTGCCTTACAAGGGTGAACTTTTATTTGGGGATGGCCTCGCGGACCTGGTTTCCACAGCTACCGCGGGTAAGTATTCTTTTTTTGCCTTAAGTTCCCCCACAGCAAAAGAAAACACCTCATTACCAGATGCAGTCCTTTCGGTCGCATAAATTCAGAAGGGGGTGTGGCTCTTCTTTCCTCGCCAGAGGAAGAGGGAAAAGAACACCGGCTACGGCTAGTTCACGGGAACAAAAATCATCCCCGGCCTCTACCAAATCCATTGCATGACACTGGGGCTCCGCTACGGGAGTCAGCACCGGTAGGGGCACGTCTTCGACTCTTCAGCCAAGTCTGGGTTCAGTCGGATTTGGATCCTTGGGTGGTCTAAATTGTATCCCAAAACTACAATCTGGAGTTCGAAGATGTGCCTCCACACCGATTTTTCAAATCTGCCTTGCCAACTTCTTCCCCAGAGAGGGAAATAGTTTTGGCTGCCATACTAAAGCTGTGTCAACAGCAAGTGATTATCAAGGTTCCCCTAGTGCAACAGGGGAAAGGGTTTGATTCAACCCTGTTTGAGGTCCCGAAGCCGGATGGCTCGGTCAGACCAATTCTGAATCTAAAATCCCTAAACCTATATTGAGGAGGTTCAAATTTTAAGATGGAATCTCTCAGGGCAGTGATCTCCAGCCTGGAAGGGCGGGGGATTTTAGGACGTCACTAGACATAAAGGATGCATACCTTCATGTTCCCATATATCCTCATCAGGCGTACCTGAGATTTGCTGTACAGGATTGTCATTACCAGTTTCAGAAGTTGCCGTTTGGGCTTTCCACGGCCCCGAGGATTTTCACCAAGGTAATGGCGAAAATGATGGTGCTCCTGCGCACGCAAGGCGTCACAATTATCCCATACATGGACGATCTCCTGATTAAAAGCGAGTTCAAGGGAACAGTTATTAAAAAGCGTGTCTCTCTCCCTGAGAGTACTACGACAGCACGGCTGGATTCTAAATCTACCAAAGTCGCAGTTTGTTCCGACAACTCAACTGTAATTTTTGGGCATGATTCCGGACACGGAAGAACAAGGGGTTTTTCTCCCAATGGAAAAAGCCCAGGAACTCCAGAACATGGTCAAGGACCTGTTAAAGCCAAAAAGAGTGTCAGTTCATCACTGCACTCGAGTATTGGGAAAGATGGTGGCGGCCTACGAGGCCATTCGGTTCGGCAGGTTCCATGCAAGGACTTTTCAGTGGGACCTTCTGGACAAGTGGTCAGGGTCCCATCTTGGATGCTTCGGAAGATAACCCTGTCCCCCAGGGCCAGGGTCTCTCTCCTGTGGTGGCTCCAGAGTACTCGCCTTCTAGAGGGTCGCAGGTTCGGCATTCAAGATTGGGTTCTTGTGACCACGGACGCGAGCCTCCGAGGATGGGGAGCAGTCGCACAAGGAAAAAAATTTCAGGGAATATGGTCAAGCCAAGAGGCTTGTCTACACATCAATGTGCTGAAATTAAGAGCCATATACAACGGCCTGCGACAGGCGGAGAATCTTCTTCGCAACCTACCGGTTCTGATACAGTCAGACATCATCACAGCTGTGGCGCATGTAAACCGCCAGGGTGGGACAAGGAGTAAAGCAGCAATCGCAGCAGCCACCAGGATTCTTCGCTGGGCGGAAAATCATGTAAGCGCTCTATCAGCGGTCTTCATTCCGGGAGTAGACAACTGGGAAGCAGACTTCCTCAGCAGATACGATCTCCATCCAGGAGAGTAGGGACTTCATCAAGAAGTCTTTGCAGAGGTGACAAGTGGTTGGGGACTTCCTTAAATAGACATGATGGCGTCACGCCTCAACAGAAAGCTTCGGATGTGTTGTTCCAGGTCAAGGGACCCTCAGGCAGTGGCAGTGGACGACCTGGTGACACCGTGGGTGTTTCAGTCGGTCTATGTGTTCCCTCCACTTCCTCTCATCTCAAAGATATTGAGAAGCATAAGACGAACAAGAGTGCAGACAATACTCGTTGTTCCAGATTGGCCTCGAAGGGCCTGGTATTCAGATCTTCAGGAAATGCCCTCAGAAGATCCGTGGCCTCTTCCTCTCAGGGAGGACCTGTTACTACAGGGGCCCTGTGTGTTCCAGATTTCGCCCTTATCTATATTCTTTCAGAAAGAATTGGCTTCTCTCCCAGGGAGTGTTGCACATCCAACCTCCTTTTGTGCCTCCGGTGGGACCTTAACGTGGTGTTACAGTTCCTTAAATTACACTGGTTTGAACCTCTTCAAACGGTTGAATTGAAGTTTCTCACTTGGAGAGTGCTCGTGTTATTGGCCTTGGCATCTGCAAGGCGGGTGTCCGAATTGGCGGCTTTGTCTCACAAGAGCCCCTATCTGACTTTCCATGCGGATCGAGCAGAGTTGAGAACTTGTCCTCATTTTCTTCCTAAGGTGGTTTCGTCATTTCATATAAACCTAACTATTGTGGTGCCTGTGGCTACGGGTGCTTGGGAGGATTCCAAGTCTCTTGATGTACTCAGGGCCTTAAAGATTTATGTGGCCAGAACGGCTAGGGTTAGGAAAACAGAAGCACTGTTTCTCCGGTATGTGGCCAACAAGGTTGGCGCTCCTGCGTATAAGCAGACCTTTGCTCGCTGGATCTGTAACACGATTCAGCAGGCTCATTCTACGGCTGGACTGCCGGTTCCAAATTCGGTTAAGGCCCATTCCACTAGGAAGGTGGGCGCTTCTTGGGCGGCTGCCCGAGGCGTCTCGGCATTACAGCTTTGCCGAGCAGCTGCTTGGTCGGGTTCAGACACTTTTGCAAAATTCTACAAGTTTGATACCCTGGCTGATGAGGACCTCATGTTTGCTCTATCGGTGCTGCAGAGTCATCCGCACTCTCCCGCCTGGTCTGGAGCTTTGGTATGATCCCCATGGTCCTTTTGGAGTCCCCAGCATCCTCTAGGACGTAAGAGAAAATAAGATTTTAAACCTACCGGTAAATCTTTTTCTCCTAGTCCGTAGAGGATGCTGGGCGCCCGTCCCAGTGCGGAAAAATTCTGCAAGGCTTGTATATAGTTATTGCATACATAAGGGTATGTTACAGTTATGGTCAGTCTCTGGCTGATACTGTTTTGTTCATGTTGTTAACTGGTTTATTATATACCATGTTGTACGGTATGTATGGTGTGGGCTGGTATGTATCTCGCCCTTAGATTAACAAAAATCCTTTCCTCGTACTGTCTGTCTCCTCTAGGCACAGTCCTAACTGAGGTCTGGAGGAGGGGCATAGAGGGAGGAGCCAGTGCACACCCATTCTAAAGTCTTAAGGCCCGTACACACTGGTCGATGTATCTGCCGTTCTCTTGAACGGCCGATACATCGCGGGACCGTCGGCCAGTGTGTACGGGCGATACGTCTGTGAACTCCGTCGTTCACAGACGTATTGCGTCGGCCGCGCAGCACAGCCGACAGCCAATATATCTAACGATATATTGGCCCGTCGCTGTGTGTGTACGGGGCGGTCGTCCGACCGCCCGTACACATGCTGCGGCGGCCGGTGGTGATTGACCGGTGAACTGGGCGGTCGCGAGCGCCCGCCCGCCCAGTTCATAACGTCAGTCCCCCGACGGATCGGGCTGTGTGTATGCACAGCACACTGCCCGATCCGTACATAGATATATCTGCAGATCAATTGATCTGCAGATATATCTAATAGTGTGTACCCACCTTTACAGTGTCCATGTCTCCTGTGGAGCCGTCTATATCCCCCATGGTCCTTACGGAGTCCCCATCCTCTACGGACTAGGAGAAAAAGATTTACCGGTAGGTTTAAAATCTTATTTTTTTTCTTGGCGGAAACACTTTCCAGTTATTAGGAGCATGTCCTTTTCTAATTTACTGTTCATGTATAATGGTTAATATAGAACATTTGCTTAATTCAAAGGCTATGACATGCTGCTCCCTATCAGACTTTGCCTCTACAAAACTTTAAACAGGCTCTCAAGCCCCACCTCATCATAACCAGCCCCCTCTCAACTTAACCCTCGATCCCATGCTTAAAGTTCTCCCCCATCTGCGTCACCCCTGTATGTCTACCCCTCCCCTTTATAATGTAAGCTCTCATGAGCAGGCCCTTCTGCCCTCATGCTCTTTTCCTTCCCTTATTTAGTCTATCATCTACTCCATACTCCCTACAACGGCATCTAGCACTCTGCTTCGGCCACCCTGATGCCTGTCCACTGATGCGGCAATGTTTATTCACCATGTACCTGTCCTGCATTGTATTGTACTGTAAGTCGCAGTTTTCCTGTTTTGCTAATTTGTTTATGTACTTTGGGGGTAATTTAGGTCTGATTGTAGAGGTGCTAAATTTATACGGACCCCGCCAACGGCGTTCTAACGCTGTTGGCACGCCCCCTCCCGCCCCGCAACCACCTCTGCCTGTCAATCAGGCAGAGGCAATCACAGGCCTAAGATGCTTTTAGCATCTCACTGGGCTCCCGGGCTGCGCGGGCGCACTCCGCAAAGGGCTTCAGACTGCAATCGCTGCAGCGATCCAGTCTGAAGTAGGCCCTTTGTTAGTTGCTGCAGAACCCTTGTGGTGCCATATAAATAAGGTTAATGATAATACAGATGTGTCCACATACACCTCTGCTGAAATCACAACAAATAGCCCCATTTGGAATGTTGTGGACTTTGATTTAGCCGTGGTAGGCATCCTGCCAGAGACTCTCAAAATATGCGTCTTATTCGTATCGTGACCACATTGGTATGCAGTTGCCCCCACACAAACAACAACCTATCTCCCCCCCAACCCAATGTGCTGCCACATTAATAAGCAGCTAAACCTCCCCCACACCCCTGGTTAATCCGCTCCCATTTTAACACAACTCCCATTTTAACATCCAACCCCATGGCCATCTTACTTCCCCCTCCGAAGCCGCAATACCTGACCACACAAATACCTACCGTAGAGCTGTGTTCAGGAGTTTGGAGACGGCAGTCAGGCTGGGTCGGACAGGCATGGCAGGCAGCGCAGGCTGGGACGGGCACTCTGCATATGCACTCCTGTGCATGAAATGGCTGCCGCAATACAGGCGCACTCACAATTCTCTGCTGGGGCTGACTAGAACCTGCTCCCCCCCCCCCCCCCCCCCACATAACCTGGTAGCCAGGCAGCAAAATCTAGGGGCCATGGTGACTTGGCCGCTAGGATTTGTTGAGCCCTGCTTTATACCAATTGCTTTGTAATTTACGATGCGAATAACACGCAAAATCGGGAAGAAAACAATCATTGATACCTGTGGCAGAGCCTCTGAAGCCATGTGAACTAAAAATGCTAGGTGAATGACACCTGTATGATATTCTAGGATCATGTAGCAATTTTTTTTAAATGTGATCCCATTTCATATACTGTTACAGCACTGACAGGCTTTTTTTTTTTTTTTTTTGGTCATTTACCCCACAGGTAAAGAAGTGCTGCTTTTGATGGAGGCTTTGAACACACTAAGGACTCCAGAAGAAAAGTTGGCAGCACTGTGCAAGAAATATGCAGATCTTGTATGTATGCTATGGTGTAGAAGTGTTTTATATTCCATATTGAATAAATATTAAATGCTGTGGTTGTTTGTAATGAGATCTCTCTCTCTCTCTCTCTCTCTCTCTCTCTCTCTCTCTCTCTCTCTCTCTCTCAAAATATATATATTTATATATATATATATATATATATATATATATTCTCTTACGTCCTGGAGGATGCTGGGGACTCTAAGGACCATGGGTTATAGACGGGCTCCGCAGGAGACATGGGCATTTTAAGACTTTAAATGGGCGTGAACTGGCTCCTCCCTCTATGCCCCTCCTCCAGACTCTAGTTAGATCCTGTGCCCAGAGGAGACTGGTCACACACTAGGGGAGCTCTACTGAGTTTCTCTAGAAAATAGACTTTGTTAGGTTTTTTATTTTCAGGGAGCACTGCTGGCAACAGGCTCCCTGCTTCGTGGGACTGAGGGGAGACAAGCAGACCCACTTTCCTAGACTGATGGGCTCTGCTTCTTAGGCTACTGGACACCATTAGCTCCAGAGGGTCTGAACACTGGTGTCGTCTAGCTGTTCGTTCCCGGAGCCGCGCCGTCCTCACAGAGCCGGAAGATAGAAGCCGGGTGAGTATAGGAAGCAAGAAGACTTCAGAGGCGGCAGAAGACGTCAGATCTTCGTGAGGTACCGCGCTGCGCGCCATTGCACACACACACACACACACACACACACACACACACACACACACACACACACACACACACGCCACTACAAGGGCACAGGGGGGGCGCCCTGGGCAGCAAAATTTACCCCAGATACTAGACTGGCATAGTATATACACTGCACAGGCATGGTATACAAACCTCCGCCAGTATAAATAATAGCGGGTCCAAAGCCCGCCATCAAGGGGGCGGGGCTTCTTCCCTCGGCTCTAACCACCGCTTGCTGCAGAGACGCTGCTCCCGGACCCTGCCCTGCTATACACCAGTAACGGGGTGCAAAACGAGGGGGGGGGGTGCACAATAATTTGGTGCTGATTTGATATATATTTATATATAAAAGCGCTTACAGGTCTGAGGTATTGTTAATATTTCAGACTCTGGCGGCGCTGGGTGTGAGCTGGCAAAAACTCCCTCGGTCTCTCCAAAGGACCTCATTGTGGGTCTGTCCCCTATAATTCAGTGTGTTTGGGGGTGTCAGTACGTGTGTGTCGACATGTCTGAGGCGGAAGGCTCTTCGAGGGAGGAAGCGGAGCAGAATGTGGTAATGACTCCGTCGGCACCGCAGACTGCTGATTGGGTAGACATGTGGAATGTTTTGAATGCAAGTGTGGCTTTATTACATAAAAGGTTGGACAAATCTGAGTCTCAGAATCAAGCATGGAGACAGTCCATGGATATTACTGTGTCACAGAACACATCGGAGTCCCAGAAACGTCCCTTTACCCAGATAGCAGACACTGACACGGATTCCGACTCTAGTGTCGACTATGATGATGCAAGGTTACACCCAAGGGTGGCCAAGAGTATTCAATACATGATTATAGCAATAAAAGATGTATTACATATCACAGAGGACCCCTCTGTCCCTGATACAAGGGTCTGTATGTTTAAGGAGAAGAAACGTGAGGTAACGTTTCCCCCATCTCATGAACTGAACGCTCTATTTGAAAATGCTTGGGAAACTCCAGACAAGAGGCTGCAGATTCCCAAGAGAATTATTATGGCGTATCCTTTCCCCTCACAGGACAGGTTACGGTGGGAATCATCACCCTCGGTGGATAAAGCCTTGAAGTGGTTATCCAAAAAAGTGGCCCTACCGTCCCCGGCGACCCTAAAGGATCCTGCGGACCGCAAGCAGGAAACCACTTTAAAATAAAATTATGCGACTACGGGAGCCCTCCTCAGACCGGCAGTTGCGTCGGCATGGGTGAGTAGCGCAATTGCAGGTTGGGCAGATAACTTGTCATCTGACATGGACACCCTCGACAGGGATACTGTTCTGTTAACTTTGGGTCACATCAAAGACCCAGCGTTATACCTAAGGGAGGCTGCGAGAGATATTGGACTCTTGGGATCAAGGGCAATTTCAGCTAGGAGGTCACTGTGGACCTGTCAATGGACTGGTGATGCTGACTCCAAGAGACTTATGGAGGCTTTGCCTTACAAAGGTGAAGTTTTGTTTGGGGATGGCCTCGCGGACCTGGTTTTCACAGCTACTGCGGGTAAGTCGTCTTTTTTGCCTTTTGTTCCCCCACAGCAAAAGAAAACGCCTCAATACCAGATGCAGTCCTTTCGGTCTCCTAAATTCAGAAAGGGGCGTGGATCATCTTTCCTCGCCAGAGGTAGAGGAAGAGGGAAGAGACCACCAGCTACGGCTAGTTCCCAGGAGCAAAAGTCCTCTCCGGCTTCTGCCAAATCCACCGCATGACGCTGGGGCTCCCCTGCGGGAGTCCGCACCGGTAGGGGCACGTCTTCGGCTCTTCAGCCAGGTCTGGGTTCAGTCGGACCTGGATCCTTGGGTGTTAGGAATTGTGACCCAAGGGTACAATCTGGAGTTCGAAGACGTGCCTCCACACCGATTTTTCAAATCGGCCTTACCAGCTTCTCTCCCAGAGAGAACAAAGGTTTCAGCGGCAATACAAAAGCTGTGTCAACAGCAAGTGATTATCATGGTTCCCCGGTTACAACAGGGAAAGGGGTTTTATTCAACTCTATTCGTGGTCCCGAAGCCAGACGGCTCGGTCAGACCGATTCTGAACCTAAAATCCCTAAACCTGTATTTGAGGAGATTCAAATTCAAGATGGAATCTCTCCGAGCAGTGATCTCCAGTCTGGACGGGGGTGGATTTTATGGTGTCATTAGACATAAGGATGCATACCTTCATGTCCCCAAATACCCTCCTCATCAGGCGTTCCTGAGATTCGCTGTGCAGGATTGTCATTACCAATTTCAGACGTTGCCGTTTGGGCTTTCCACGGACCCGAGAATTTTCACCAAGGTAATGGCAGAAATGATGGTTCTCCTGCGCAAGCAGGGTGTCACAATTATCCCGTACTTGGACGATCTCCTGATAATAGGATTTTGGTACTTACCAGGTAAATCCTTTTCTTTGAATCCATAGGGGGCACTGGAGTACTCTTGGAATATGGACGGCTTCCACAGGAACAAGGCACTGAATATTCAAATTTAGAACTCTCCTCCCCTCCATATCCCAGAGTACCTCAGTGTTTTTTACTGAGCCGAACAGGAGCTATAGAGAGGTTTACAATGGAGAATTACATATAACATAACGGACAACAATAAACTTGACACATAACATGACTGACAACTAAACAGTTGGCACTATAACTGATAGAACTTGAAACTTTGAACCAGTCGGTGAGAATGTGTTACCATAAGATCCACTGAACTTACCACAAACCAGGTATAACTGCTCTGGGTGGGCGTCCAGTGCCCCCTATGGATTCAAAGAAAAGGATTTACCTGGTAAGTACCAAAATCCTATTTTCTTTTTCATCCACTAGGGGTCACTGGAGTACTCTTGGGACGTACCAAAGCTTCCCCCGTGGGTGGGAGAGCAGTTTGGCACCTGTAACAGTAGATGGCCAAAGCTAGATGCTGATGCCGCAAACGTATCAAACTTGTAAAAGCGCACAAACGTGTGCACTGATGACCATGTAGCCGCACGGCAAAGCTGCGTCGTAGAAGCCCCACGACCAGCTGCCCATGAAGTTCCCACAGAACTTGTGGAATGAGCTGTTACTGATGTAGGCGGCTGTAACCTAGCATGAAGGTAAGCCTGACGTATGGTCAGTTTTATCCATCTGGATAAGGTCTGCTTAGAAGCTGGCCAACCCATCTTGGCAGCATCATAGAGAAAAAACAACGTATTCGTCTTGCGAACTGTAGACGTTCGGGATACATAAATGCGTAATGCGCGTACCACATCCAAAGTTCCAGAATTTCCCGTTAACACAGGAACTACTATTGGTTGATTGATGTGAAAAGACGACACTACCTTTGGTAAGAAAGCGGGATTCGTCCGAAGTTCCGCTCTGTCATCATGAAACACCAAATACGGTGGCTTGCATGACAAGGCACCCAAATCTGAAACACGCCTTGCCGAAGCTAAGGCTAGTAGAAAAATTGTTTTCCAAGTGAGAAACTTAATATCCACTTGTTGTAAGGGTTCAAAATATGAAGACTGTAAGGAATCTAAAACCAGATTCAAGTCCCATGGCGCTGTAGGTGGAATGAATGGAGGCTGTACTCTGAGGACACCTTGCAGAAAAGGGTGTACATACGGCAATAGAGCCAATTGTCTTTGAAAGTAAATTGACAAAGCAGAGACCTGCACCTTTAGTGTAGATAAACGCAGTCCTCCATCTAACCCCGTCTGTAGAAATAACAAAAGACGGGATAACCTGAAAGATGATGTCTGAACCTTCCGATCTTCACACCAACCTATATAGGCACGCCAAATTCTGTAATAATGAGCTGTCGTAACTGGCTTCCTAGCACGTAACATGGTTGGTATACCCGATTCTGGAATGCCCTCTCTTCTTAAGAGGGCGGTCTCAACAGCCACCCCGTCAAACACAGCCGCGCTAAATCGGGGTAAAGAAACGGACCCTGTTGTAACAGGTCCGGACGTAGTGGGAACCGCCAAGGATCGTCTGCGAGTAGACCGCGGAGATCCGAGAACCAAGCTCTCCGAGGCCAATGAGGCGCCACTAGTATGACTGTGGCGGACTCTCTTTTGATTAGTTTTAGCAACAGGGAGCAGCGGAAACGGTGGAAACAGGTACACGAGGCTGTACGGCCACGCGATTGTGAGAGCATCCACCGCCACTGCCTTATGATCTCGCGTTCTGGACACATACTGGGGCGTGCGGTGATTGTGGCGAGATGCCATCAGGTCCACTCGAGGGTAACCCCACCTCTGGACCAACATGTGAAACACTTCTGGATTTAATGCCCATTC